>NC_034410.1:21864051-21888046 GCF_002078875.1 Numida meleagris | reverse complement strand
AGGAGAGGAGAGGAGAGGAGAGGAGAGGAGAGGAGAGGAGAGGAGAGGCTGAGCAAGGCATAGGCCTTCCAGAGCCAAGACCATAGGGGTTGCACTGATAGTTGGCAAGAGACTGTTCTTACTAAGACAATCAGTATAAAAACAGTATCAACAACTATTGTTTTGTTATTTCCTATCTCTAGTTCTCTCTAGTAAAACAGACATTTTATAGTATGCCCCAAATAGTAGACTATTTATGATGTTGGTTTTTTTTTGTTATTGTGAATAAAGAGTATCCTTGGCAACATTTCTTTCCTATTCTTAGCAATCAGTTGCTGAACACTACCCCAGAGTGTGCAATCTCTTATATTTTCCTGTATTCATGCCTGGACAAATGAAGCTGATTCTGGAGCCTGTGAGCACATTGAAACCATTGTCGCATTATTGCAACCTTGGCAGAAGTAAATTGGACTGAGGCAACACTTCTGGACACAATTTCAGTCTAATTCCTTTCTTTGCACTGCAGAACCCTGACATGGTCCTGCCCTAACCTTTCTTTGAGTCAGTTCTCCTGCTGAGGGAGTTAAATATCAAAAAAGTTTTCTGCACTTGCTTGAATTCAGCAGAGAGGAGCTAATGAGCCCTCCTGATCCTCCATGCTGCCAGGATGCACAAACGAGATGGCAGTGGCTACTCTGCCTGAGCCATGGGGCCCCTATGCTGCACCAGACAGGGAGGCACCCATCTGGCTTGGCTTCCAGATGTTGCTGACACTCTTGGGTACCTCAGGCCACCCTGGGACAATGTGCTGTGATGACAGCAGGTGTTCAAGAGCATATTATTGCAATGATATGGTTTACTGTACCTCTTTCTGACTTTATTTTATACTGTATTATGCCAATAAAATACTATATGATACTTCCTACCAACAAGATAATTAAAGTTTGGCTCATGATCAGCCTATAAATTGTTTCTGGATGCTTGCAGGAAACTGATATAAAAATGTGTCTTAGATAATTGGAATGTTCAAGAAACTTATGACTTTTATTATCAAAATATGTTAAAATGGACTAGGACCATATTGCCTGCATTTCATTAATGCTTTTGAGGTGTTCTCATCGTTCTACTCTCTAAGAGTTTAAATCTAATACATCCAAGTATCTACCACTTGATTTTTATGCATAGACTGAAAGAAGAAAGCAGTCTTGCTTGTTTTTCAGTACTTGATCAGTTTCTCAGCTTGAATAAATGACTTGAATAAGTCCAAACAGAAAAAAATTTCTCTGCAACTGTGGAGAAGATACAGCTGGCAAAAGCAAACATTTTTCCAGGTGTTTAGTCACCTCACCAACTTCCTGCTCTTGAATGGTCAGACTCTTAAAATTTCAAGAATAAATACACTCAGCTCAAGTATTACTTTTAATTTCACACGAAGTGGCCTTCAGTTATTTCAGTAATCTTAGGCCTTCATATAGGTTAGGCTAATTCCAAACTCAATTCTAAATTATTTAAATATTTTTTTATGAGTCACTTTTTGGAACATTTAAATACAGATCTTTTCATTATTATTTCTGAGAACTAACTTTTGCACCCTTTGTTTTTGGAAAATGTCGATTTGTTGTTTCTTACTTCTAAATCATATTGAGAGAATACCATTTATTCTGTTACTTTTAATGTAAGAAGAGCAAAAACTGTGATCACCAATAAATATGGTGTGTTCGCAAACCAGGAAGGTTATACCCAGTAGCACAGCCATGGGCCTTGCAGAGTCCAGTAGAACTTGAATGCAGCGTTCATGTTGGGAAGGTCTTCCTTGCACAAGTCTTCAGTGATTACTTACAGATATTTACTTTAGCACATGGCATATAGAACATTAAAAGGGTTTTGAAAATCTCTCAGTTTTTCAACTTCTGAAGGATTATTAACTTCAAAGTGTGAAGAAATGTCGGCCTTCTATGTTTGGAAATGCCAGCAGCCTTTGCATATCCCCACCGCAGTCCCAAGCAACCCCCAGCAGAGAGGAACGATTACTGCCTCAGTGGCGTAAGGATGGCTTTTGATCTCATAACATATTGGAAATTACTTAAAGGTAAGCCATCTGCTAGCTGAGGAACAAAAATAGATTACATCACACCCTGCTAGAAAGATTGTGTTAAATCCTGTGTATCAAGGCTTTTAATAATTCTATATTAAGTCAGCTAATAGGATTAGGTACACATTTTCCTTAGGCTTCTTTCACCAACTATTAACAAAAAACTTTTTTTTTTTGGTAGAGATTTGTAAAATTCACGCATCTTCCATTGTGAATAAAAGGAGTTCTTTCAAGAATTAAACATTTCTTCAGATCACAATTTCTCCCCAAAAGCACTTACAGTAGGAGAGCAGGATGATGCATGGGGAGTGGGAAGAACTCAACACTTTAATTTTTTGTTAACATGGTAAGTATTAACTACAAATATCAGATTGCTCTGCTAGAATGTTATAACTACTTACATATGATGCGGCCCATCCTTAAAAGATTGTTGAAGGTGTTGTTAAAAGGCTTTAATTCTTCTGTTTTCTTATTTATTTATTTATTTACTTTTTAAGGGTAGATTGACAATTAGGAAAGGTGGTTTAGACTACTTCTATTTAAACTTAAAAGAAATTTGGTTAGTATTTCCTGTGATTAGGGGTGAAATACAATAGCCATAATAGGAGAGCACGAAGTTCACTATTTTGAGCAAAAAAATGCTTGTAAGACAGTTGTCTTACACCACTCACTTGTACATCCTTCTGGTTCCTGACAATCTGCAAATCATGGTCTATAGGAGCTGGAACATATATCCAAGTCAATGGATTTAGTAGCACTTAGTGGACATTTTCTTCCATTAATTTGTACAATTATTTTGTAAGCTCATTATAGTTTTGGCTTCTGCAATATCCTCTGGCAATGAATTTCACAATTTAAGTCTATGTTGTTTGGTAGCTGCTTCCTTTTCTTAAAAACTTTTGAGCTCATAATTGCATAAGGAGGGCTGTTTACTGACTGCGTTTCTTGCCAAAATTAAATGATTTGAAACCATGTTTGTGTGCAAGATAAGTTGGTCATATCCTGTTTAGAATTTTGTTTTTATACTTGCTGTCATTATTTCTTGCAAATGTATCAGCTAAGTTTTATTATCTCTCTATCAAAAACATCTGAAAGAAGGATTACTTCTGTGTGTTTCAATTGTTTGTATTTCAGGTGGATTTATTTGTGAAAGTTTGTGAAAGTATGGCAAAAGAAGGCACACTCATCACCATTAAGAAATCCTTCTAACCAACAAGCCTTCATAATCCTACCATGCATTAGAGTTAAAAATACTCAACCAATGTAAGTGGTATGTTTTTCTGAGTAATTTATATCATTATTTCAAAAAAAGATTTCCCCCCATAAAATAATGCTATAAGAATGTGGAAATATATCAGTAGAAAACATATCCAAATGTATATTTTCTGAGCAATGAAAGAAATGAAAGCTGATGCCTCTGTGACTTTCATAAATCTAAACCTCTTTCATTGCCTAGAACCTGAATTAGATCTATAGCATCTGTTTTGGGATAAGGAGACCACAACTTTAAAGTCTTGGGACATAGGAAGATCTTGACGTTACATAATGGTGTAGTGATGTTCTCTGTATGTTCTATTCCTTTCCAAAAAATAAAATCTAAATATTTTACTTGCCTTTTTGACAACTACTCAATACTTACATGACATTTACATTCAGTTATCCATCTTAGCAACTACATCTCACTCGTGAGTGTAAAGACTACCACAGAACACCTAATTTTTTACATAATGCTAGAATTTTCCCATGCACATCACTTTAAATTTTTCAGCACTGAATTTCCTTCACCATTTTATTGCCCAGTTGCTTAGTGACATAAAATCTGCCTGCAGTCCTCCACATTTGGCCCTGGTCCTTTGATGTTCAGGGTGACTAACTACCATTAGCAAGCTTGACTTGTCCCTTTTCCAGGACATTTTCAATATATAGAACAGTCTCTGAAGAATTCTTCTGGTGGTTTCCCTCCAATGTGAAACGAAACATTTACTCCTACCCTCTATTTTCTGTCTTTCATTCAGATATTCAACTAAAGAAAAATTCCCCTTTAGGCCACAGATGTTAACTTTCTTAAAATCTTTACTGAGGGATTTTGTAAAAAGCCTTTTGGAAATCCAAGTAAATGGTACCTACCAGATCATCCTTATCTACATGGTTTTTTACTTTTCAAGCTACTCTGAATTTATAAAGCAATACTTCATTGGAAAAAAACAGGGAGTAGTTCCAGATGTGCATTATTTCTATTCTCATTAAACATGCTACTGATGTGTGCTGTAGATTTCAGTCTCACAAGCCTGTAGTTCCTCAGATCTTCTCTGGAACTATTTCTATAAACTGACATCCCATTTGGCAGTCTCCAGTCCTTTTACTAAGGCAGTTTCAGGCAAGAAGTTACATACCACCAGTAATAACTCAGCTATTGCATCCTTGCATTGTCCTAGAACAACTGCCTGAATAACATCTGCTCTTGGCTATTTTTTACTGTTCAATTGTCCATTTGTTCCTTATCCATTTCTGTACTCATTTCAATTTCAAAGAGATACTCTTCTCAGTACTCAACAACAGAAAAAATTATTCCTGAATGTGAATGTCCTTCATTTCTTCCATAGTAAACACTGATATAATTCATATAAACTCTGAAGTGAGCTTTTCCTTCTGTATCATTATCAGAAAGTGGCTCTGGACACTAACCGAAAGGCTTCCTGTTTTAAAAAAGTATATTTTTGTAACAGTTTTGCTGACCTTACAGCATTTTCAAGTTTAAGCTTCCAGAATTTATGACTGTATTTTCCTTACGTGGATATGATTTAAGGTTTTAGACAGACACACTTGCACTATACAAAGCATTGTTTTTCTGTTAACTGAGATACTCAACTGGAATTTTTACAAAAACTGGTCTTGCACAGAAAACAGCTACAAGAAACTGTTGAGTTCTTCCTCTCTTTCTGATATTTCAAAGTGGTTAAAATCAACCTGTGAGAGTTCTTCATTTCTTCCTTTTCTTAAGATAATTCAAGTATACCTCCATACCAACAGGAAGATAGATTATGTTTGTACAATAACCCTTTGCTCTCTTGTTGAAGATGTTCCCCTTCTCACAGTATTAATAAAGCATTAAGTGGCAGAATCTAGACATTTGTTTTAGAATGGAAGTATCATGTGACTATTGTCTGTGATTTTTTTCATTTCATGTTATCTGTCCACTGGTTAATATACATAAATAATTTTTCATATAGACTCAGCTGTCCCCCTTACATGTTGTATGCTTTTTAAGCTATAGAGCCATACTTACTTTCACTATATGTCCAAGAATCAATGTGAAGTAGAACTTCAGCAAAAAATACTTCTACTTTTTTCCATGTCCAAAAGATCTTGTAACTTGCTGTGTAAGGAACACATCAGGAGGCACAGAATCAAACTCACTTGAGAGTTTGAGCCATGGTCTCCTAGCCTGTGACTGAATAGTGCAGAGTCATCAAAGAAACTAATGTTATCTTTCACACAAACACCACTCTTTTGAAAGAATTTAAACCTGAGTCCTCTGAGACAAATTCTGCAGCAGGGCCTGACCACCTTTGGTGCACAGTCTCCTGGGCTTTGTGAACCTCTGAGGTACCAAGAGGGGGAAATGGATCTCTCATTCAAAAGCACAAATTCTGTTATTCAAATTTTGGCCAAAGACTGAATCAGAGATTTAGATGACTAACAGCTATTTAGGCACTTAAATCTAATGTTTATATATTAGTGAGATGCTTAAAACTCTCACTAAATTGCTGCTGACCATTTTAAGTCATCCTTACTTTCAGAAATTACATCACCTAAACTTAACAATTTGCAATGTAGATGTTTACATTAGTCATCTTTAGTTCCTCTCGTACTCCATGGAGAGTAAAGAGAGTTAGTTTCTAAGGAATGATTAATGTGACCTACTTTTGAGGTCCACAGAGCAGCCTGTGGACTATACAGTGAGCCCTTGGTGGCAAGCTCAGATGTACCTGCCCGCACAGTAGGTGAAAGCATTTTTGACAGATTAATTGAAACTCTGGTGTCAGCAGAGCTACAGATCATTTGTACATTCTGTACAGCCATAAAACACCTGTGCATAGCAAGTGCCAGGCAATATGAGCTATTTTAAACCTCAAAGAAAAGTCATATTGAAAATTGATATAAGATAAAAGCAAGCCCACGAGCAGTTACTGTGGCTGACATGCAGGGAATTAGCAAGGTGCTCTGTGTGATGTGGATGCAAAATGGCCCAGGTCATCCTGTGCTGAAGCTGTACGGAGCCCTTGTCAACTCCGTGTCTCACCGAGCTGATGGCACTAGGCATGACCACATCTCCCCAAAAGGTGCCAGCACACTAGGCAGCCTCTGGGTACTGGCTACTCTTCTTAGAAAGTCTGAAGAGAAGTGGATGCCTGAAATTTCAGAATGCCTAAAATTTAAGCATTGAAGTTTTTAGGTCCTGCTAGCCCTAGATTTAGTGAATTTCAGCATAAAATATTTCTGCTGCTTTAATCTCTAAATCAGTGAATTTAGTGTTGAATTTATCCTAATTTGACTTCATAGCTCATGGCTTATCTGCTACTTCTTTCTCATAGATATATGCCTTCTTATAGGTTCTGGGGTACACTGACTTCAGATTTTCAGCAAGTCAAATGGACTGTTTCCTCCCCAAAAACTTAAGAAATTGGGCTTGTGGCCTTTACAACACTAATGGATGCAGATGAAAATTTACTAAAGGAGGTGAAGAAATGACCTGAGTGGTCGAAGTGATCTGCAGTGCAAAAAAGAGTTGCATGATGAAGCCTAAGCTTTCCTTTCTGGGCTACTTTTTGAGGTGGATGCACCAAGTGATTTTTATCGTTAACAAAACACTCATAATTTTTTTTTTTTTAACAAAAAACTCATAAAAATTGTAGTCCAGAACATCTAGAAGCTGTCTGTTACTCTTTAGGTAAGGCAAATGACTTGATTTTCCATTTAAATTCACTTAATTTCACAAATCTATACAACTATGACCGAACCATACTGTTAGTGACTCACTACACATTTAGTACTCCCAGTGATATCAACAGAAATTGCAACTAGGTGATGATGGAAGGATTTGTTCTCTAATCACTAAATATTGCTGGTTTTATAACCCACTACCATGGTCCAATGTTTCTTCCACAAGCGATCATCCACAAGGTCTGGTCCTTGCCTACAGCATACACTCTGCATCTCACAACAGGGAAATGTATTCTGTTTTATAAGGCCCTGGAGAATGGAAGAGGCACTGATCTTTGCAAGAACAGAAGACTTCTGTGAAGTGGGATTCTGCCTGGCCTAGAAACTACTGTTTACAGTGGCATTTGTTAATTCATTTGTTATGGAGAATATTTAACTAGAGAAGAGTTACAGGTTTAGATTCACGTTTTTATTTCTTCATGCTCTGACAGAAAGCTAATCAACATCTGAAGCACTAAATCAAAACTCTAAGGTACTTTTCAGCACTGTTGGCATTTATAAAACTTCTCTACACAGCTGTTCCTTTTGTATTGATCCATGCCAGCAATGAGAGTATCCCCCGCAAAGAGTCAAACTTCAGATGTGTTGTGGGTTTATCATTGCATCCCTGAGTCATGGATATTGCATAGCTTTTACATGGATGTGTCACTGCTACCCCTATTTAGATTCATTTGCTTTAGGGTGCTTTTCTTTCTTTGCCCCAAGACAAAACAGCAGGCAAACCGCTGAAGCTCCCATGCCTTTTGACCTTGCCAAGCTTTGTTAGAGCATCTTATCTTTACACAATACCCACAAGCATGCACAGGACACTAGAATCAGTGTACCAGAAACTGAGTGTAGTCTTGAGTCACAGCACCATAAGCTAAGAAGATGTGACATGTATTTCCATATCAAAACAAGAAAAACCTTTATTTCCCCTCTTCACCGATGCATAACATCCCAAAAGGCAAGAATGGCCTTCAGCTAACACAGATCAATTTTCTTTCAGCTTCAATCACCATTTAATTACTGTTGACTTCTTTAACCTTTTTCTCTTCCTTTACGGATTAGATTCCTTTATACTCTATTGCCATTTACTTTCTCTGTGACACAAGCAAACTTAAAATGGTATGATAGAATTTCAAATTTTTCTTCTTCGTTCCTACTCTTTATGTTCAATTTACTTCAAAAACCAAATCATTTATTGAGGAGAAAATATTTTTAATGAATAGTCTTTCAACTTTATCTTTCTCCAGTATCTAGACATCATTTGCTTTAAGCAAGTAATTGCTCAGATGACTGAATGGCAAGCTGGATAAAAGTACTAGCTTTTCACCTCTTAGCATTTTAGGAAGAAAACACCCTGTTTTTAGTAGTATATATATAGTAGTATACATTTGATGCAGTAAGTTTTGTTGACGTATTTTCCTCTTCAGCAGATATTCCACATTTCATTAACTGACCCAGACAAAAATTAGTAAAATTAACACTTTTTATCTGAATAAAAGCCATTGCTCAGTAGATATGGTAAATGAATGATTTCTCCACTAATGGCTGTAGAACAGGCAGAACATTGGGCAGAGGTCCTCCAAACAAAAACCAGATCATTCTTTCTTTGTCACATTCCTTCTGCTGGATCAGATCCAAACATATACCTGTGTAGTGACACGGGTGTAGGGCATGAACTGGTATAATTCAGAACAGAACACAGGCCCCTGTGTACTTCAGATCAATTCCTTTTAAATACTCTCAACTAGACATGGAATTAAGATACTTTGCCTTCTAGCACCCAAAATTTTGCTTTAGGACTCTTAGAATTGCACATATCCCACTCCTTGGTGGAGTTGCACATATCAAACACCACCTATACAGTGGTAGGACACAGGGAGTTAGGCAGTAAGCCGGGTAGCAGACTGATTTTTCATTTGTATATTCCTAGGGTCCAAAGAAAGGAGTGGAGCTTTAAGTATTACCAATCACAGTGTAACTTCCTGTGAATCCATTACCATAGATTTCCTTAAGACATCTTATGTATTTGTTTTGGTATTTTTTTTTTCAAAACATTTGTCCTTGAACTTCTGCTTAACTTGGAGTAATTACATTTCAAGAACTACAGAACAGAAGATTTTAGAAAAATGAAGGTGTTCTGAAGCATGTGGTATTATTATCAGTAAGTTTGATTTTTATACATCCTTTAGATATCACAATTAATGCAGCTAAAAATAGCGTTCCCTCACGGGATCTTAGCACTGATGTCAATTAAAGCTATTTCCATTTTTTTTTTTTTGCTACGTATCTTGAGTGCAAGAAACATATTTGTTTCTCTTTATACTTTCAACAAGTAAAAATGAGATCAATTCTTGAGGGTAAAACAAGGTAAAAAAAAAGTAGTAATTCTTACTTCTGTTATACTACATCATACTTTTTTGCATATATTAAACACATTTTTTATTTGTGACAAACATTTTTGATTCAGTTAAAGTAAGGTAAATGAAGAAAATACTTTTAAAATAATTTTACTGAATAAAACACATCAAATATAGATGAGAAAACAAAAGATAATCGTTTTGTGTCATCTAGTCCTGGGTTTGTTGTGTGTTTCTGTACTTTGTATACTCCAGCACTATACACTTAAATATACATATGCATACATACATATATATATATATTTAGAGCAATATGATGTAGCTTTCACATCCTTACTTCATTGTGAGGATGAGCTTACTTTGAAGCCCAGTAACCTGCCTGCTTTAATGATTGGTAACTGTGACCTAGCTGGTTTTAATTATCTGAAAACACTATGCATGACCTATGACATCTTATATCAAGAGCATCATTTTCAAATATAAGATGTCAGTGAACATTAGATATTAAGTGAAAATGTACACACCCGAGTTTAAAAACGTCAATAAAATGATCTGACTCTAAACTATGTAGACATGATAGAATGACCTTTAAAAAAAAAGCCATCAATTTTAGCTAGAACAGTTGGAATTTGTTGCTTTGGTTTAGAAAATTTAGACCCTTCTACAGTGAGTCATTTTATTTATATAACTTGGTCATATTGTCCACAACTGTAAAGAGCCTAGTAAATCAGATCTTCTGCCATTCAATTTCATTCTATCCTCTTGTACGTATCTTAGGACAAACAGGAAAGGATATCTATTGCTTACATATTTTAGAAATAATTTTTAAAAATGGTTTCTTAGTTTAGCATTGGAAAATGTTAAATGAATTGCTATTGGGCTTGAAGGATTTTATCCTCAGAATGTCAAAAAGGATACAGTATTTTTATGGTACAACAATACCTGCTTAGCACTAGTAAGCAATTACTCTAAATTCTGAAATATTTAAAAGATTTTTGGGCTTTTTGTGTAAATTAACATGTTATCTCAAGATTTCAGCTAAAATGTCTTTAACTGTTCTTTAAAACAATTTTATTAAAAAAAAAAAAAAGCGTGAAGTCTTCCAAACTGAAGATTTTACAAGCAACTATAATTTATCAGAGCTCAAAATTTTGGGGAAAAATCAGGAATAAGCTAAAGGAAATGACTGGATCTTCCTGTGTTTATATATTTCATAAAATGATTAAAAGTTCAAAAAACACGAATAATTTCAAAGATCAGTACAAAGTCTAATAGTGCCAATTAAGTCTCTGCATGACACATGCAGTCCTCTAATACAGACAGGCAGTTATTGCACCGTAATTGGATGTTAAATGTAATTTATGTCACAGCTATTAATATTCTCAGTGTAAATGATCTGAAATGATTTTTTCTGTTTTTGTTTTTGTTTTAATGTTTATCTCCCATTTTCAATTGTTACATTATCCAAGTGGGCCTGAACATCCCACATAAATCTGAAATCAAACATCTTGCTGCCCTGGAATAAGAGAAAGTGTTAAATATGATCTGATAGAGGAAGATCTGGGAGACAAAGGGACAAATCTTTATAGAATGAATCATTTTCAGAAAAGACTGATATGTAGGACTCTGCCACGAGAAAGTGACAGTGACTATTACTCGGAAAGAGAGAATTTACTGTATATTTGTGACATTCCTGACATTCTGCTTGTTCACCCTTACCATGACTACACAATGCTTTACATTTCCCATTCTTGATGCTTTGAACTAGGATAAATCAGAAGAAAGAGGCTATGTCCTCCATGTATCCTTGGGCCATGTCTTTCTTCAAAGTTGGTAAAAAGTGATAGTAATGTTGGTATGAAGGAATTCTAGGGCTGCTCTACATTTCTAAATCAGAGGAAATGCACAAAAACTTCACAGTGAACACCTTTTATATCCAAATAGCGTGCAATCTATGCTTACCTGAGCTTTGCAAAAAATCATTTGAAGGCTGAGACTTTTGCCACTGCATGCTTCATTGGCCATATGCCTTTCTGCTTATTATTTCTAAAAAATTATATATTAGTCCATTAAAAAAAGTTGTTCTCATTTCAGTCTGGATAGTTCAGGGAAAACTGAACCCACGATATGAAGCAACTGAAGAGGTAAAAGTGAAGGTCAGCTAATACCTTCATCTACTTAGCCACTGAACTTGTTACTTATGGTCAGTTTTTACTTGGAACTTGAAATCTGCATTTCTTTTTTCTCCTCATTTTAAAACTAATTACTTTATGTTCTATACTGAAGAAGAAGTTAGATTAGTCAAGTAAGTTAGACAGTAATTTTCAGTGGAAAGATTTTAAAATAAGAATTGCTTAATAGAAGTCAAAATCAAGGGTTAAAAACTACATGGAAATTTTCCTTTTAATATTTAATTATTAAGATGGCAGAGAGAACTGAAAGAAAATATTATTTCTGAATACCATATGTTTCAAAACTATTGCTGACTCTTCAAGTAGAAGAAAAAATTCTTGTCCTATACTCACTGCATAAGAAGTATTAGCAAATGAAGACTAATGAATATTTGGCCAAAATATAAACCAAGTAGGTTGCTGCTAGTACTGATTCTTATTATCCAAGACTTCTACCTGTTCAAAAGTATTGTTCTTCTGCCTTCATGCTGCTAATCTCTTTCTTTCTCCTATAACACTACTTATATTCTTAGATAAACTTAAGGATTCTGAGTACTTTCTTTAGAACCCACTGTCCTACAATGGAACAGTCACTGAAAAATAGTCAGATGTTCATATTATTTGCTTTCTGGCTCTTTTGCGTTATCTGTACCAGTCATTATCTTATTTTGAAGATTTCTGCAGCCTGTTCTAACGCTACCTCTTTCTGACCACTCCTTGAGCTTTTCAAGCAATCAAATATTCAATAAAAATATATTTTTTTTCTGTATTCTACTTGGTAATATAAATATTCATGCAGTTATCTGGAATTCCTCAGTTTAGACAAATAAATCTGAAAAATAATGGAAACTATCATACATTCATGAACACATCCCCCATCTTATTCCTGGAGCATTGGTCCATACAAAGGCACAAATGCTTTTGCAAACCTATGTTCTATAGATCTCAATGGAAACGACTTACAAATCTTATTTCTAACTGCAGTTTTGGATACTCTGCCATGCCTATTTTAGCTATTGACTAGGTTACACAACGTACAGAAGAAGCGCTGTATAAACTGTTTTCACTGAGACTAGGAGCTTCAGGTAACATGACCTGAAAAAACACTTTGGATACTATATATTAATTGACTTCAATACCAGCACATTATTCATGAAAAAAGAAGTAGCAGATCTCACTCAAAGAAAGGGATTGATGGGATGGGATAACAGTGAACAGAAGGGACACCTGTTCTCATTAATTCAATGATTAATATCAACACAGTCCTTTTATAAGGGAGAATGAAAACCACAGTGAACACATCTCAAACTAAGTTCACCATGGAAAAAAAGGGGAAAAAAAAGAGGAAATAATACCATTCTGGTTTATGTAACACAAGATTTGGAAAGTTGGTGCGCTCACAAATAAGAACTGATATACTGTACTAAGCATGAAAACAAAGATGTATAATTGGAAATGCTCACCTACAGAATCTATTTTCAGCAGTTGCTAAAGATAAAATGCTTTTAGATATGAGATCATACAGAGAGCTTCACTTATAATAGAAAATTAAACAGTTCTCCATGCACATAAGTTAGAGATCTTCTTTTATCATGCAGGAAACTCCCATATCTACATACTGTAAACCATTACAAACTGATGAGCTATGGACAATGCATTAGTTGGAAATCCATAGATACTTTATTAATGGATTACTCCCATGAGAGCTTACAAACACTCATGTTTTTTCTTCAGACTTTTAAGCATATGAATCACAAAAGGAGCATATAAACTGTTCCAAGGCATAATATGAAGCTAGAGAAGAAAGCAAATTGTTAGAATAATAAATATCTTCATCATATACAGGAGTATTATGTGTACGCTTTTGTAAATGGAAAAAAAAAAGAGGAAATATTCTGCAAATCCAAATTTGACCTTGGATTCCGCTTAAGTTTCTTCTTGAGCTGAGTAGGAAGGAAAAACTTACAAAATACAAAAAACTCAGTACTCAAGTATCCACATGAGATTTCAGAATGGTGATCTAAAAGTACTATGCTGAGACTTTCATGGTCTCCACTTGGCACTCCCAAAGCCTTCTCATCATCTTTCAAAATCTAGTCACTGCACGCCATTCAAAAAACACAAGAGCATTTCTTTTTAATAAGACAAAGATATATTGCTTAACTCAAATAGAGAGATAGTAGTTTATTTTGTTTTTGTGTTATCTGAGGCTAGAGAAAAAAGGATAATATTTTCAGCTGGACTTCAAAAACACACGAATAAAATATGGCACGAACTGCTTTTTGCTGGATTAGAGTGGATGAGTGTTTATACGTAATCTGTCATTTACTTGTATAAACCCGTATTTAGCATGCAAGTAGATACTTGCATGTTGTCACTGGACTCTAGTTCTATAGTTGGTCAAACCAAAACCTTGATGTGCACTGTGATGAACACTGGTGGCCAACAATCTGCATTCAAATTCTGTAGCTCAAATCTATTTCTAAATAAAAGTGGCATCAGTTTTCCAGGAAGGTCACTCCCAGTAAAGACTGTGGTTTTGTTGGGATTGAGTGGAATACTTATTTTACTATTTAGCATTTTTTAATTTTTATTTTTATTTTTTACTTTCTATGGCTACATTCACGTTCTCTTCCTGGACTCATTTCTTGTAATTCAAAAGATGTCTTCTTTTTTTAAGATTTAATCACTACTTCTAACTGAACATCAGCAGAACTAAGTATGGGTCAACAGGATTTGCCAATTTCAACCAAGAGGGAGAATTTCAGTACATGGATCCAATGTGTGTGTTTCCTTAAAGTTGGGTTACACAAAATACAGGAGGAATTTCTGTTTTCCCCACTCATAAATATGACTTTGTTAACTGTTACTCTGTTATTGATATTGTACATTCTTTGTAAGCATTGTCTACTACTTTTAAACTTTGTTTATAAGCATGGCATCTATCAGAATGTTCTGCTGGGCCATAAAAGTGCAAATGAGTTTCAGGGACAATTTAATAGCACTGAATCTGGGAGATTTGATCCCTTGAAGTTCTCAGCTCACCACTGTGGAATGCTACTCATCTCACCAGACTTTGGAGGTTTAACAGCCATGTAAGTCTATATTAAGCATCACCCCTACCTCTAAAGTCAGTGAAGAGTGCATGAAAAAGAGCAATCATTCCGTTGTCCAATCAGTTAAATAGTTGGGATGATGATCTTCCATGGCTGCACATTATGCTGACTATAGTGATTGTTTTTTTTAATGAGGTAATTAGTTGTCTAAAGTCAGGTTAGATTAAGCTTATCATCAAAGCCATCTAAATGTAAAAAATTGAGTTTGGGTAGTTCAGGGTTATAAGCTCTGTATCTGAAGAATTTTAATCACATCACGCAAAGTAGCTGTGATTTTGAACTGCAATTTTCAAATGACCACATTTGGCACAGAAAAGCTGTATTCTTCACCTGACTTCTTCCTCAAGCATTTTTTTCTGACTAATTAAGTAATAGCACATAACAAATGCTACTTAAATTTAAAAATTATCTGCAGGTCCTCAATCCCTGACAGGCATCCCCTAATACAAATATTAGCTCTGGTACTTCTGCAGCCAAGAGCTGAGCACTTAAGTAGAATCAGGGATGGACTGGGAGCAGGACAGAAAAGCGAAGGAGATCTTCAGGATCCCACTTGCCTAATTCAAGGACAAAACATGTGAATGAGCCATAGGCACAGCAGTGCTGATGTATTTAATACATGGTCTGCCACCTCCAGCAGATGTGGGACAGGGTGAGATGTGCAGGGAGGTTACAGCTGTGCCTGCCCAGAGTGCCTGGCTCTGCCCACCAGCTCTCAACATGGGAGAGCTGCAGGCTCCTCTGTCACCCTGGCATGTCTGCCCTTGTTCAATTTGATCAGACGTCTGCTTGCAAGCTTAGGAAGATAAATTTTCTGAAGCTGCTTTTAACGCAGCTTTTCCTAATGCTGGAGAATGCCAGGGACCCCACTTAACACAGCACAGTTAAAAGGCTTTTTTAATTTTTGGCTATTATCTTGAAGGACTCAATTCTGCAGTACTATGTGATAAAGAATTACAGCTATCTGGAAGTACAGCTGTCTTTATCTGCCGTCAGTAGCACTTACAAGCAACTTACTGCCTCATTACCAAACCTGAAGCCAGAGATTTTTTTGCACAGGGACAGAATGATCATGCCCAATGTCAGGTGAAGGACACTTGCTTTCATTATATCTCCCTTGTCTCTTGTATTATTCACATATTTCCTATTCTTTAATGTCTCTTCTCTTGATTATTAATGTATGAAGAATGCTGGCTGCACAGTTCAGAACATGACAACACCTGAGAAACCCCAAAGAAGCCAAGCATTGCTATGTGTTATTTATAGGGTTTCAGGTTTTTCTGTATTTCCTTCAATTTCTGGGATTTTATAATTAAGGAGAGAAAGGCTGCAAACTCAGATTCAGATGGTGAAGGAAGCTCCAGAGCTCTATATTTGACCTATTTATGCCAGAATGTCTCTTTAATCACTAAAAAATTCTTGTTGTAGGGGGTCAGAGTCTTCATGTATTAATGCACAGAGTCATGGGATTGAGCTGAATAATTTATTAATTGCTTTTGTGCATCACACATAGTGTTTTTTGGGGGAAGGGGAAGAAGTATTTGATGAATTAAAACATCTGAGTCATTTAAACTCAGTTTAAGAATGAAAGGGCAAAATGACAAATGATTCCTTCCATGATTTCAATGATTAAGAATTTGAACTGGTGTTTTGAATTCACCAACACCACAGATTCCCTGTTTTAGCTGTTACCTAGCACTGTCATTGTACCTCATGACTGGAGTGAAATTAGTACTATGAAATAGTCTACAGAGGACTAATAGAACTAATTCTCAAGACAGCAGGATTGTCTCCACCACTCAAGCAATGTACATGAGCTTAAGTATGTCTGGATCTCCATTTTTATTTTTGTTTAAGGCATTTTTTTGTGCAAATATGAATAAGAGAAGAAGGAAAGCATTTGTCTTACCATTGGGATGTATTTTGAAATCTTAAGGTGAATAGTACTGCATGGGCAACATTTAACCTCAGTTTGGACAGCCAGACAAAATGTTCATGAGACTTTTAAGGGTCTTCTAGCTGATGCTCACACCTCTCAGTCCTTGGCTCAGAACAATGACCTTCAGAAGGTGGAGCACTTCATTTGGAAGGCTTTTTCCACAGCCTTTTCCTTGTGTTGGTCTCACAAGCCATTATGGGAGAGACCTGCACCTCAGTAGGTGCTGGAAAAGGCCAGAGCAGCTGAGAGACTGCAATTACAGCTCATTGTCTGAAAATATTCCTGTATTTAGTGACTGCAAAAGAAATTTGCTTAAAGAATACATGCAATCCCTTATTGATTTCCATCTTGTGTAAACTTAGAAAATATGCATTCAACTCTTTGCTATTTCAAAGCCCACTAAAGATATTTTTTGAAAATGTACTTCTCTTTTTATTTTAGATACTGCCATTAAAAATAGACAGAAGAATGTAAAATGTATATACAACGCTGTGATTGCTTAACAGTTTGTTTAAGTTAGCGAAACTCTATATTTTATTGTTGTACAAATAATTCAGAATTGTTTGGATTATGAAACTAAATATAACATGGAAACTGTAAGAAGACATGATGAAACAAAGTGGGATTAAAAAATACCTCTCAGTAGTCTTCTGTATGCCTTACAGACAGAACTTGCCACCAGTAGTGTAAAACTGTTTCATGTGTCATTCATAAAGAGACTTTGGAATCTTTTTGTTTGCTCATCTTCTTAATTTTTCTTATAATATTTTAAGATTACTTTTTGTAGAAGACTTTATTAAATATGTTATTACAGATTTTATTTCTGTTCAGAAATTGCATGCCAATAACACACAATACTTACTTCTTTTTCTATTACCTTGAATTTTTGAGGGTCAAAATAATTTGATTTTATGAAGTAATTGCAAACTATTTGTGCAATATTCACAGAAACTTGCAGTTGAGCTATGTGATTGTTTGCTTCACCACTGTGGTCTTGTTTCTTTCCTAATCTGGATGCCTGTACCTGAAAAAAATGTAAAAGACCCTCAAGGATGAGCTCCAGCATGAAGATTGGGGTTGTCTTATGAGTGGTGTTAAAAGTGACAGCAAACTCCAAACTCAACCTGGAAAGTTTCCACTTCATGGGAGGAGGGACAAGTCCAACAACTGGCACGTGTTATGACATATTTAGCAGAATGAGGCTCTGTAGGAGGCCCTTGATATGAGTTTTTGGAAGTTGTTTTTCCATCTAACATTTTACATTAATGTAATAATCTTCATGCTGTCACTACACATGCCCCCAGGCCACATTGCCCACCATCCTGTGCTGTCCAAATGATAACTACTGCATTAGATCAACTAGCTACCAATCAAACAGAAAGGGAAAGTGGTGCCTGACCACTGGAACACAAAAGGAGCACTAAAAAGCAGTTAGCAATTTTAAAAGATGCTCTGCTGAACTGAGTAATTCCAGCCTACAGCAGGAGTCTGTATTATATCAGACACAACTTTGCATTTGTACGACTGAATTTATTCAGGCCTGTCTTCATGACAGCATTCATTTCCTGCTTCTCAGACTTGCGCTCTTTTCATCCTGTATCACTCATGAATCCATTCTATTTTGTGTGTCAAAATGACTGATGAAAACATTAAGCAAGATTAGTCTTAAAACTAAACTTTGAGAGGCATCCCTGGCAGCTATTTATTGGTACTTCTCCTTGCAGCAGGACCCTTTGCTACCTCCCTTTTAAGCCATCTCACTATCTATTTTAAAATTCATCTGTTATCTCCATGTTTTTCATCTTAACTAATTGTGTTCCATGTGACATAACGTCAAATGCATCTTGGATGCCAGATAAATGAATTCTACTATAATTCTTTTGTTGATTATTTTTTTCTTTTTAAAGCAAACCTCTTACCTTGTCAAGAAAACAGATCATGTTATTTCAGCGTGATCCATCTTTAGTAAACCAATTTTCACTTTATCCTGTCTTCAGTGAGAGGAACAAATACAAAGTGAAAAATGGAAACTTCATTTGTTTGGAAAACAGTCTTTATTATTTATATCATTAACTACTGGATTTATAATTTTCTTTATTTTCAGATTTCATACCTGAAGAATTTAAACACAGTGATCCAGCAGATTAAACTCTCTCACACTCTCTGTTCTTGGCCTGAAAACTGATGAAAATGAATCAAGAAAATCTGTAGTGAGATGAGATGCAAATATTAGATAGTTTTAGTGCTCGTACAGCTTCCAAATCTTGATTTGTAATATCAGAAGCAGTTAAACAGTTTAACAGTTATCTTTCTCTGCTGCTAACTGGGAAAATAATGTGTTGAACATGAGTGAATGCTCACTGCCTATATATGTCCATGTAAGAATCAATAAATGTTTTGTAGTTCTTCAGTCACAATGAGAAAATTATAATCAATGGGCATTTTTGAAACAGAAGTTAATTGCAAACTTTAGTGAGATGACACATAAGTGACTGCTTCAGGCGCACAACTGCTCCTCTCTATTTATAGATAGATAGCTGAGGACAGAGAAAAGGGAAGGGAGCGGGAGAGAAAACAAATCCCCAAATAATCACTAGTTACTGCTTCTCAGTGACACATCATTTTCTTCTTTATTTTCATTCTTCTCTTTACCAGAGGACCACTTTTGGGAACTCTACTTTTCAGGTTCCACCCACCTTTTCCCCTGAAGCAGCCACGCGGCCTCAGTGCCCACTGGAGAAAGGAGGCCCCGCTGGGCCCTGCTGAGAGTGATGCCAGGCTGAGGCCTGTGCCCTGCGCCAGCCAGGCAGCCTGAGGTGCTCATGCAGATCTAGCTCTGACCTATTTTAGGTGTTTACATCTCAGTGCGAGAGTCACACCCAGTATCTTTTGTTTCTGTAATTCTCCATAATAATGAGACTATCTCACATGATCAAAGGCAGTTTTTCTGTCAGCCCTTCCAATGTGAGAGGTGTGCCATAATGACTGACAAGATAGAAGTCACGAGTGCAGGAGAGCTAAAAGTGGTTTTGTACAGACAGGTGTTGCAGTGAACTTAAGACAGCTCTGGTTGACAAATTCAGTTCAGCTCACTCCAGAATCTGTAAACACAGATACTGGCTGAAACCTCATCTGACTCTTCCTGGCAATGAAGTCTTGGAAAAGCATCAGTTTGTTACTGGAAACCTCCTGGGAAGCATTTCAGTACTTCTGATTGAAATTCTAACCAGGACGAATATAGAAGGAACAGCAACAACAGGAAGTATTTTTAATCCGTTAAATTATCTGCAGCACCAGCTCTGACACTGCAGAACTGAAATGATCTGAGTGTGGCCCTGGAGGGAGCATGCAGACTTGGTTTACCTGGGCATACAGGCACGTCCAAGGGAAGTAAGAGACAGAGTGGATTTTGTGCAAGAGGTTGTATTGCTATCCCACTTGCAGATGCAGTAATATTTTTTTACACTGTGAAAAAGAATGAGTGAGCTGATACAAGAGTACCAGATTTTTATCCCCTTGCTTTTCTTTCCCTTTGGCCTCTTGGATTGCAAAGTTGGAAAACCTCATACTGTACCATGATCCACCTCACGCTAGCTCATAACTCAAGCCAGCACAGACAGTACTGACGTGAGGGAGGCCAGGACAATTCTGCAAGGCCAGGACTGCTACTGTGACTTGGGCAGCTTCACAGAAAGCTGCAGCCACTGCAGTGGCAGGAGGAGGACACCAACAAGCTGCTTAGGAAGGACGTTCTGTGGGTCACCTCACTCAGGGCAGCACATTTCAGGGCTTACAGAATAACTGCCAGGCAGAGTAAAGGGATTGTGCTGCTGAAAATATGGCTGCAAGAAAAACGGCCCCCTTCTGATCAGCACAAAGGTCACCCCTGCTGATGGAAAATATTTTCTAATAATAATAACGGAACACTAGGTTTGCCGGGAATGACTCACAAAGGCTCCAGTACCAGGGATGACACATGCACTTAGCATGCCCTGGAGGATAAGGATGATGGAGAGGTGACTGGAGTACTTCTGGAATTCTCTCCTCACCCTGTGGGTGTATGATTTTAACAAAACCAGTCTTCATTACTTTTTCTACATTCACGTAAACACTATCTGCACAAGAATGTAAACAACAGTAATAAAGTGAAATCTTGGAAGGAGGACAGCTCCTGAAGAGTGCCTGCTTTCTGAAAACATGCAAGTGTACACAGTCCTGCAGCTCACAGCCTACAGCTAGGAACCTCTGGCCTGGCCAGTCTGCCAGTGACTTACAGGCTGACACACAGGCAGGTGAATAATGGAGGGCCTCCAGTGGATGAGGACTGGCCAACAACATGGATATTCCTGGGACTCAGCTCTGGTGACAGCTCAGGTGCCACCATAGCTCCCAGTACTCAGTGCCTACAAAGTTTTAACTGATCATATTTACATAATTTGGCATGTTTTCAGACAGAGGAGTCTGCCTGCCCCTGATCTCTGGAAAGATACATTAGCCTCTCTGAACCTGTCTGTACCTTCACAGGACCTTGCTGAGGCCCAGGTTGGTTAGCCCTGACAAAGAGCATTGCCTTTAAATAGTAGCTCCATGTCTGCTTACTTCTCAACCAGGATTTCTTCTCCTCTGACTTAGGCAAAGATGCTCCAGAGATTTCTTCTGTCCTCTTCCTCTCAGGTGTGACAGGATGTTGATGTGGGTCCTGCCTGTCAAAGTGGAGGAATGTGGGCTATGGGAAAGGAAGACAGTACAAAACCGTGGTTGTTATTTTTCTTATTTCTGTGGCAGAACAGATGAAGTGTTTCCCTGCTTCTGTTTGGAGTTGCTATCCTGAAAGTCTCTTTTCAAAACCTGGGCAAGGTGAGGGTAGGTATTTATTTTCATTTTTCTCTTCTTTCTTTTTTTTTTTTCCACTGTGCCCAAGTAGTGAATGATTGGTCACTGCTGACTTAGACTATCTGTGTCCTGTCATTTTCAGGTCACAGAAGACCGCAGTACTGGACTTTCAGGAACCGTAACAGATGATTTGAAAAACCCAAGGTAATGTGATATAAACCCAAGGGAAAATGATGAGGATAATTGTTTTAATTACAATGGAAAATGCGTCAGTGATGCGGGCAGCTAAGAAGCATGGAACACAGTGATTTAAAAAGTCAAATGAGGTTATAAACTGTAGTAGTCTTCTGCAGAGATCATATCAGACATACAGAACATGATGATCTATGTCAGAGCAAAGAGCAAACCAGATGCTAAAAACATGATTTGCACTTAAATTGCACTTCCTAACTGCTGTGCATATATACATCTTCCATAAAATTAATAATGTTTTTCCATTATTCTTGGGAATGGTAAGTGTTAATAGTGTCCCATTCCTCTTGCCTTGTTGGCAGTTCCCTACCTGTATATATTTCATTCACGTGCAGGAATGTTATATGGGAAATATTCCCCAGAAGGACTTCACTGCTGAAACTCTATGAGTTGTTACTAGTAAAATGCTGAGATGTGAGAAGTCCTTCACAGAACAACACTATGGTGAAATAGCATCCAATATATTCTCCCAGCCCTCTTCAATAATAGCAGCAGATGTTCCTTGTAATATCTTCTGAAACGTGTAACTTTAAGTTAGGCATTGATTGCACAAGGAGGCAGTTGAATGAGGATTGTACTAAGTTTTCACAGTACTCTCTGACAGTTCTGTAGAACTCTAAGGTTGTCATTTTGAAAAAAAAATAGGTGTACAAGGAAGGACACTATTAAATGAGGGCAGACTGGGAATCAGGATAAAAAGAGAAAACAATGAAGTGTATTTTCCTTCAGAAACAAAGAACTTCTAAATTATTGCAGTGGTAACATGATATAGAAATGTTTGATATGAATCTGTGGTAGGAGAAGAAACCATACAGGCTGCCACTGGATCCTTGACAACAAATGTGGGTTGGTGTCCACAAACCTGCATCTCAAGTGCACTTCATAATGAGTAGGGAGCTTACAATACAACATAACCAGGAGAGGGGACAGCAAAACTGCTACCTTGGACTTTCGGAGGGCAGACTTCAAATTGTTCAGGAGGCTGGTAGGGAGGGTCCCTTGGGATTCGGTCCTGGAGGGTAAAGGGGTCCAGGAAGGCTGGTTGCTCCTCAAGAAGGAAGTCCTGAAGGCGCAGGAACAGGCTGTCCCCCTGAGCCGCAAGATGAGCGGGCAGGGAAGGAGACCGGTGTGGATGAACAGGGAGCTTTTCCTGAGGCTCCAAGAGAAAAAGAGAATCTACCTCCTGTGGAAGAAGGGACAGGCAACTCGGGGAGAGTACAAAGAGGTTGTCAGGATGTGCAGGGAGAAAATTAGGAAGGCAAAGGCCCAGCTCGAATTAAGCTTGGCTGCTGGGATTAAAGGGAACAAGACACTCTTTTACAAATATATTAACAGTAAGAGGAGGACCAAGGAGAATATCCATTCTTTACTGGATGCGGCTGGGAATGTGGCCACTGAGGACAATGAAAAGGCTGAGGTTCTCAATGCCTTTTTTACGTCTATCTTTAAAAGCCAGACCAGTTGTCCTCAGAGCGCTCTACTCTCTGACCTGGAAGTCTTGGATGGGGAGCGAAACAAACCCCCCATGATACAGGAGGAAACGGTCAGAGACCTACTGCTCCATCTGGACTGCCACAAGTCCATGGGGCTGGATGAGATCCACCCGAGAGTACTGAGGAAGCTGGCGGAAGAGATAGCCAAGCCGCTTTCCATCATCTATCGGCATTCCTGGTCAACTGGAGAGGTCCCAGAAGACTGGAGACTTACCACTGTGACTCCCATCTACAAGAAGGGTTGTAAGGAAGATCCGGGGAACTACAGGCCTGTCAGCCTGGCCTCGGTGCCAGGGAAGGTTATGGAGCAGATTGTCCTGAGGGAGATCACGCGGCATTTGCAGGACAGCTGGGGGATCAGGCCCAGCCAGCATGGGTTTGTGAAGGGCAGGTCCTGCTTGACCAACTTGATCTCCTTCTATGATCGAGTGACCCGTCTGGTGGATGAGGGAAAGGCTGTTGATGTGGTCTACCTAGACTTCAGCAAAGCCTTTGACACTGTCTCCCACAGTATTCTGGAGAAACTGGCAGCCCGTGGCTTGGACAGGTACACTCTTTGCTGGGTAAGGAGCAGGCTGGAGGGCCGGGCCCAGAGAGTGGTGGTGAATGGAGTTAAATTCAGCTGGTGACCGGTCACAAGTGGTGTTCCTCAGGGGTCAGTGCTGGGGCCTGTCCTCTTCAATATCTTTACTGATGACCTGGATGAGGGCATTGAGAGCACCCTCAGTAAGTTTGCAGATGACACCAAGCTGGCAGGAAGTGTCGATCTGC
>NC_034410.1:21801796-21863267 GCF_002078875.1 Numida meleagris | reverse complement strand
TGGTTGGACTGGATGATCTTGTAGGTCTTTTCCAACCTGGCTAATTCTATGATTTTATGATTCTATAACCTTTCTCAACAGTTGTTTTAGCAATGGCTTTGCATACATCTTTGTTCCTCCATGAAGCACCTCAATCCCTCCAATTCTCTTTGAGAAGGAGGAGTCCAGACAGATATCTGCATGTCTCCAGTCACAAGCTACAGCGCAGTGCTGTGACTGTAGCCCAATGGTGCTGATTTCCAGAACAGTCAGTCAAAGAGGCTGTGGTCTTTAAATGACAGTTTGTGACTGAGTGATCCAGGAATCAGCACCATCGTGTTTCATACAGGGGCTTAGAATTTGCTAAAACACCTGAGAGCAGGCCGGGAATCATGAGTAGTAGAGAGGATGGGGACTTGATCAGATGCAAAAGGGAGCGGGAAGTCCCACATATGATATTGAAGTTCACCTGTTTGGTCCTGTCCTGTCCTTGCAGTGTGGCCTCCAGCTCATTCGTGACTGGGGAGGGTGACAGACTATGGAAGATGCATTTTGCAGTGCTGCTGCTCCAGGGTGTGGTGGGCAGTCTCCACTGGGGGCCAAGGCCCTTCAAACCTCTACCAACCTAGTGCAGGAGTGTCAGATGGGTGAAGCTGGTCCATTGAACTCTGACGTTATGTTAAACAATGAAAAAAAAGAATCTGGGAGAAAGTGAAATCTTTTAATATTAACCACAATTAGGGCTCACAAAATTCCCATTGACTATTATATGTGGCCATGGTACTAATAAGTATTAAGATTTATTTTTCACTTTTTGAAGAGAGTTATTTTCATTAACACAAGAGTATGCAGCAATAAATAGCTGCTTTGTTGTTCTTTCAAGGCATTTCATGTAAAATCAGCCCACATAAACTATCAGGAATATATCCTTTAAGTTTGTAGAGTTTTTAAATGGGCAGTAGCCCATTGCATTTTTCTTTTAAAATTATTTTTTAGTTGACAGTCTAGTGTGCAAAAACGCAGTGCAGTGAATGGTTTTGATTATAAAGTGGACATTTCACTCATTACCGTATATAAACACTTACATAACCCATAGGTATCTAAATTTGTTTTATCCTGAATATGCTTTTCTTGTTATTATATACCTCACTCACAGTTTAAATCTAGAAAATATAATACTTACAGTAAAAGTTACTTGTTGGAAAGTTTTATAGCCTGTTTGGTAAGAGGTGAACAGCCATCAATATCAGCTGGAACAAAGTCAGAGGACCTGTAGCTCAGTGTCTGGCTGAGAGAAAGGGCAAGTCCTCTTGGCTCAGAGTTTCCACTCCATGTCAAGCTCCTCATAATAAAATCCATAGAATCCACCTGCTAAAGTCTTTGGTCTAAGAGGCATGCTTATAAAGCCTCTGACTTTGAGGTCTGCTTTCTGGGACTAAATCATATTTCATCCTCTAAAGGAAAGCTGACATTAGTGGGACTTGGTGGTTAGTGCATTAAAGGACAGAGTTTGACCCACTGGCTAAAAAAAAAATAAAAGAGGTAGGACTGTACTGTTCAAGTCCACAGCATTGCTTGACAAACTGAAAGGAATCAAATAATTGTCTCAAGAAGTAAAATTAAAACATTTTGTCTGCAGGACCTATAAATCACATCCATGAATGCATATTGAGGACTTGCTTTGTAATGTTTGAGTAGTCAGTCACTCCGTTCCTTGGTAGCTTGGACAGGTCAGGAGAGATATGCCCTCACTCTTTTAAACTTTTTGTTGCAGATGACAGAAGATCTGATTTGCAGCTGCTTAAATTGCTTTTTAATAATCTCTAATCATTGAAAGAAATCATGCTGGATGTCTGGCTCTGGCTGATTTTCTAGGAGAAGCTTCTAGCAGAAGTAATTCTCTTGGCTCCAAGATTGAGGTTTGAGGTGAACAAATCAACTTGGTGTTCCCATATGGGCACAGGAGGAACTTGTTCAGATGGGGTCTGGGAGGCTCAGCAACGCAAAGTGCTCTGACTGCCAGCTCTGCAACTTTAAAGCCCCAGCATGTGAGAGCACACTGGATAAAGAAGTCCTTCCCATGACTCCAGCTGCCGGCTCTATCACTTCTGGCTAATGAGAGGCAGAAGCAGAAGAGGAAGAAGACAAGTGGCAGGAGACGGCAGCAAAGGTGCCATAGATAAGTAGGGGGGAAGGATGAAAGGGGAGCGCTAGTCTGTAAGACACTTTTCCCTGCACAGAACCTGAGACCTGAGCCTCAACAGTCTGCTATCAGCAAATACCTGTGAAACCACTGATAAAACCAGCGTGGTAGTCCTTTCAGGGGATGGCTCAAACAGTTCGCTGTTGCCATCGATTGCGTCAAGTCACCCACTACCAGAGACCTGGAGCTTTTATCCCTCCTGAGGTAGTCAGGAGAGACTGTTTTCATGACAATGACTTGGCCATTTTCACCTTTGCATTATTTAAAAAGGGAAACTGAAGAAATTAGACTCCTGTTAAAAGAACACTAAGATTGCATAGTCAAGCACCAAAGACAAGGGGAATAGCAGACACAGGTTGTGAAATGCATCTGCCTTTGGTCTTGTTGTACCCAGGTAGTAGGATATGGCTCCAAAAGAAGTGAATACATGCTCATTTTTCTCTGGGCACCCTGCCTCTCATTCGGAGCTAAGAATGGCCATTACTCAAAACACAAAATGTCGTGAATGTACAGGGTTGTATAGGACTGCTTCATCTAGACATGGGAGATGTGTCCTGGGTTATGCAAGAGGCTGGAGGATGGTTTTAGTCTGTTGTTCTAATATTCCACCTCAGTATTGGCATGAATCACAAATGCTTTCCATTACAATAGAAGTCATAGGAAACCACTTTTTCATATATAAAATTATCTCATAATGTTAACTGTCATGTAAAATGATCTCCATGTTGAGAGACATGAGGTTTTGGTGAGATCAAAGAAGAGAGGTGGCAAAAATATCACCAAATTTTCAGGAATACATATACTTGAGACCTGGAACAAGAACAGCAGAAAGTAAGCACAGCTGTGGAGCTGAAGGGAAGAAAGACTGAAGACTGTCATGGGGAATATTTTCAGAGGTCAGATTAAAGTCAAATGGAGCAAAATTTGGCATTGTTTTCTTCATGCTGAATGCTTGACTTTATAGGCACATAATTTAGAGATCAGAATGTTAAAATTAGGTATAAGAAAATATCAGAGTAGGGAGCAGAACCATTTACCTCCTATTCAATCACTTTTTTGAATTCAGCTCAGGCTATAATGACTGAAAGCCAGTGAAATGTTGATGATCTCCATCCAGCTTTGCTAAACGTACAGAAATCAGCTTCAGCTGAAATTAAGTTTTCTACCTAAGAGGCAAGGAGTAGTTGCGAACTGCAGAGTGCTCTCACCTCCCATTTGAAAGACAGCTTTTCCTGATGAATATCAAAAGGCTTTGGTAAGGGAATTAAAAAACCACATAGTTATTGGCTCTACTCTTCGGTAAAATAAAATGAAATAAAACACATTTTCCAATCTTATTCTTCCTGCATTTTTCTGAAACTTATTTATTTTTTTATTGCAGAGGGAGATGAATCAGGAAGAAACACTAGTGAAGAGACAAAATAGAAACATGTAAACATTTTCCCTGTAAATATTCCCAAAGTCTAGACCCACACAAAAGCTGGAACTTACCAAGTCAGTCCTTATTGCACAATTTACAATGGAAAGCACTTAAATATTTTCCCAAAGGCATGAATGTAGTACCTAGAGTAATGAAGAGACTTCTAGAACCTTTTCCTATCTCTCAGACCCAATCTGGAAAGAAGAGCATGAAAAGAAAGCAAATGCAGACATACCAAACTTACACACAAACAAACAAACAAGACCTTAGAAACCATGTGCTATGTTTTCTAACTCTGTATAGCCAGCTTCTGGGAGACAATTACTGTTAATATCCAGTCACTAACTGTGGGCTTGCATTCAGATGAAAGAATAGGTCAAAATATGGAAAGTTATCTTATTGCTAGTGCTATTTTTACAATTGTAGTAACTTTCATTTTAGCACTGAAGTTTTCTAGACGTCGAGTAATTTCATCAGCTCTCTCAGAGCCTGACAAAGAGGAAAAGATATAAAATCAGAAAGCTACCAATCACTTTTTCCTAACACTTTCACTTAGAAAACACTAGCAAGGTGTGTTATTCCATTTTTAATTATTTCTTTTTTTTCTGAAAACAAAACCAAACAAAATGAATTCACACTTAATATGCTTTTCCTGAAAACGTATTAATTTGTACGGCTTGGATTCCATCTTCAGCTGATATTCTCTTTAATCAAAAATACTGCACAGAATCAAAGAAAAAATGCTGATTTATATTTTATTGCTCATGTTTTATCTTTCTTACTTGCATAAAAGACCTATTTTCTGCATTTTTAACATATCTTAATTTGAATATGTTAACACGGATATTCGTACGCCTATTCTACATACAAATATTTTGTGTAAGTCTGTAACAATGCATGCATATATATGAATATACATAAATATGCAGATATACAACTTTCAACTATTTTTTAAAATACATCAAAGAAAATCACTATTGTTATCCACCAGCTGTGACCAGAACTGTCTCTTTAACATGCTGCATTTAATGAGACATTATGTTAGCATTTCTTGCTTTCTGTGTTTCTCAGAAAAAAAAAAATCTATGTTAAAATCAGTAAGGGAATTATGTAAATAACGTACCAACGCTGATGAAACAGCAATTATATATCTCAGCAGCTGCGTACATCCATTTATGATAGATGATTAACTAGCAAATTGTTTGCATATTTGTTTTATGGAGCATTTGGCAATTTAACTATTAGCTATGAAGGTTTAGCCAAAAGTCATTAAAATGCTGAGACTAGTATAGATCACAGCTGGTGCTGTTTTAGCAGACTTATAAAACACCAATACGTAAGAACTACCTTAAAGGACTACATCCACAATGGGATTAGGTACCACGCTGGCACCTAATCTAACCATTCAGTGGTTTGTGGAGAGTTGGAAGACCTGAGTTTTGGATTCTTCTGTTTGAATCCTAACATATATGTTACTAAGGCTGCGTTATCCATTTCTCCTGCTGACATTCTGTGAGGAGGGATAGCTTTGCATTAGACCAGAATACAAGCACAAGTTTAGAAAGCCCATAGAGCTTCACAGATGGGTCTTGTCTTTTGGGGGCTTGGATTCCAGATCCACTTTGATGGATGTCTAATATCAATCTCTTGCAATGTAGGTTTGAATCTGTTCAGAAGAGAACTTGCATCTTGGTTCCCCATGGTCTGGGTAAGTGCTCTGACAAGGGAAGAAGAGCAGACAGATACCCTTGTAGATGTGGCTGGAGTGACTGAAGATGTCATCAGTGATATCTTCTAATGCAGTTAAACCAGAGGAATACAATTGTGAGTTGTCCCTTTCTGTTCTTAGCGCCAAATGAAGAGATTCAGGCTGTAGAAGCAAACTTTGCACAAAAATAGATGAGAGATACAGCTATTTTCACATATCACATGCTGTTGCAAGCAGCTGTAAAACGGCATCCATCAGTTGCAGATACCTGAAAAGAGTGTGAGTTACTCTGAAGGTAGAGAAGTTCAGGTTCTGGAAAACAACTATTAACTGAAGAGACCATGGATATTCATTTTGATATTTAAGTCTTGTCTGAAAATGGTATGTTCTTTATTTGGGGGGACAATAATTCCAGTTCTTCCATTACTTTACTTCATTATTTAAGTGGAAAAAAAATTGTGTAATTTTTAAGTTAACCATACATCCCTGTGCTTTGATGTAGGTCTCCATCTTCTCTCATCCCCAATAGCTTCCCACTGGCCCAATTTCATAGAGCCACTTTCTCCAAGTGCTGTATTGCAAAGTTTTTTCCCAGACACACTCAGATCCATAGCACGCATAAGCAGATGTGAGGAGTGGAGGTTTTCCTCCCATCGCTCCCCGGCATTTCTGCCCTGTCTCTGGACATAGTCAAACCCAGAGCAAACATTGATCTGTTGGTGTTGCTACACAGAGATCATGCAGCTCTAGCTGTTAATTACAGGCAGAGTACACTACTTAGCAGAGAAAGACAAGCATCAGAGTAATTTCACGTGTAGCTGCAGCTACACTGCTGTGCAGATATACGTTTACATGATGGCTGCACCCTGCCTGCTTGTCCCCTGTTGTCCTTGCCTGCCTTGCCTGTCCTTGCCCTCTAGGAAGGAGCCATATGAGCTCAGGCTCTAGAAGTATTAGACTTATAAACATTATTTTGGAGGTCTGAGACAAAGCACAAATGCACTTGTGCTCCTGAAGCCATACTGATTCACCAAATCAGCAGTAGTACGAGCCTGTTTCAGCCTAATTTAGCTATGAGAGTAAGAAGAGGGGTTTAAACAGTAAATTGCACCCAGCCAAAAGTCCACTGGTTTTGTTTCCTTGAAATTCCAGATACCAACCATATTTTTCATATGTTCTTGTTCACTTATTTCATCCACAGCCTCGTCAGCATCAGAGTTAACCTAGGATATTTGTGAGGAATTAGAGAAATACGTTGTTTTCTCTGTTTGTGAAACAGGCTTTCCAGGAACAATATTTCCTCCTGCTACTCCCCTCTCAAATTTCCTTTCAGCCTGTTGCTAGGCTTGTGGTGTGTGTATGCACTCAGTTTACACCATAAGGTGCTTACATCAAGGAGGTACTACTCTTGCTTCTCTGTAATTTTTTCATTGTGGGCATAGCAACATACGCAGATGATCTACATTATAGAAGCTAACAGGGGAGATGAGTAATTCATCACAATCATTGCACCTTAGCGAGATGGAGGCTGTGCTTTGGAGGCTGGCTATAATTTGTCTGAGTAAACTTGGTGATACATGGTCATCAATGTTTAGAGAAAAAAAAAGAGATAACTTGCACACAACACACAACCTGTGATGAGTTTTTAATTTTTTTTCTGAAGGTGAAAAGAATAATTTTCAGATGAGATGTCTGTCTTGCTGTTGTGGGGTGTTGGGAAGCACCGTGCGATACGCTGCCACAACAGATTTGTTTAAAATTTAGATGAACTAAGTCCGGGCTTTCCCACTTTCTCATTTTTCCTGATTCAGTGCACAAGAGGATGGCGATTCCAGCAGGAAGAAAGCAGGAGGAAAATCTGCTTGAAGAGTTGCCATCCTAAATTAAGCAGAATAAAGAGGTGACCTGAATTTGTTTGCTTGTCTTTAAACAACTCATGAAATCTTAAAAAGCAGATTTTGACTGTAAACAGTGACTTTGCCTATTCACTGCATCTTAAAAGACTTGTCCTGCCTCCTCCACCTCCAGCTGACAGGGGTACTTCCCAGGGAATACACGCAGGCTCGCTGCCTTCCTCAGGCACTGAGCTTTTGGTGCTTTAAATAGATTCTAGCTCTTATTGCTAGAAAGAAAACCCAAAATATAAAAGTGGTCTCCAGGTGGTAAACATAAGCAATACCAAAGTACTGTTGCCCTCTCCCACTTCTCTCTCTGTCTCTAACCCACAGTATGGTTCTGCCTTGTGAGACGCTACAATCACTGGCACCAAAGAGAGCAAGAACCATTCTTCTGAAGTGAGGAGAAGGCCATAAAATCTTGTTCTTTCAAAATGACATATTTTGATGTTATTTATTTGCCTTCTGTGTTTGAGTTTTCAGAGTCATGCCAGTGATTGCAATCATGAGGCCTGCATTTTTTTCCTAAAATGGGACCTCAGGCTGCCATTAATATTTTCTTTCCATAGATGAAGCTTTAAGAAAAATATCAAGCATTTTAAGACTCCTAATAAAATCTCTAGAACTGTCAACATTTTATGTTATTGGCTCTGTTGCTCTCCTCATCTCCTCCTGCTTTGAAAAACCAATTCACTCATGTCAGATAAGAGGGCCAGAACACATGATATCTATCCAAAATCGGAGTGCCGAAACACATTTTGCAGCTCAGGCCAATCTCATCTCACTGTCTTTAATACCAGCTCAATTTTAGAACATTCTTAGAGTAAAAAATTAACAGTAAACAGCAATATTTTCTTCAGATGGAAAATGTAACTTGGGCCCCAAATATGCACTACAGTGTAGAGTGAGCTGTTGTCCTACTGAGTGAGGTGCCACCATTTTGATTTAACTTGGAAATACAGTTGAGGCCATTAGTTACTACAACAATCAAAGTAACAAATCATTCTGTTTTTGACAAGTTGCTTCTTAATGAAACATTTTCTTTTTGATGAGAGATGATTTGTGACCTGAAATTTAAAAACATTCTCTGTTTTTCAGAGCAACTCTCTGACTTTCTTTGAGAGACTGAAATTCTGAAAACCAAAACCAATTTGAGTGCATTTTTGTGAGGAAATCTTTGAAGTGTGTATGCATGTATGAATTGATCCTGTTTGCTAGCTTTTTCTGAAAATAAGGAAAAAAAAAAGTTTTCCTTTACTTAGTGCCGTCATGGGCATGCCACAGAACTGCAACTGAATCTGAGAGTCCCAGTGTAGTAGTCTCTGTAGGAGAAGTCTGTTCCTGCTCCAGGACACGTATAAACCCAGATGTCAGTTAGAGGAGAGAATAATGAGTCAGGGTGATGAGGTCACATTAAAAAAACAGAGTTTAGCAGAAAAACAGGAGCCTCAGCCTGCCACAAGTACTTTTTTCAGGATGATGTAATTTCTATTAAATGACATGAAATTACGTTATTACCCAGTACTGCACATACCCCAAAACATTGACATGTATGAAGATATGTAGTTTTCCCAAAGAGAAGAACTATTCAAAAATAAGTACAGTATCTCAAAATGCTGTGACTTGTGATAGTGGATACAAGTTCTGTGGTTTCCAAGGTTTTCAACATTTGAAAGAACATTTGCAGACCTCATTTTGAAATAACTGTCCTTGAATATAGGAGACGGTCCCCACTTTTTTACAATTAACTTAATACAGTAAGTACATCACCATAAAACTTTGAAAGGATTGGGATCAACTTATTGTTTGACAAAGCTAAAGCAAGAATGGTAATCAATCCCTTGGCAATGGAAATTTTAAATTTAAAATAAGCTTTAACAAAGCCTTTGAACCTTCAAACACTTTATCCTTAAGAAATTAATGGGTCCCTGTAGAAGTCTTATTTCCTTTTCTGTTGCGGTTATATATACTTCAATTACATTAATCAACAATGCAGCAAAATAGCAGATAGAGACCAGCCTCCTAGAAAAAAATACTCCCTGTGTCTCTTTGCCACTTCTTCCTTTTTTTTTTTTTTTTTTCCTTTTTGTATTTAAAGCTGCTCTGGGTTCCTCAGGAAAAAAAAAATGTATTTTCTGTTTTTTTAAGCTCTGTTTATTTCAGCTTCACTCTGCTGTCATAATTACACCTCCCTCCACCCCTGACCTATTCCCCTCTCCAGCAATTTGTGTTGACAGCGGCAATACCTATGGATGAAAGCAGCCCTACGTGAGAGGTTTCATTCTGCTGAACTTGGAACAACACTGAAGAGTCCTTCAAATGTTTCTCTTCTTTAAAGGCAATTGGAACTTTATGGAACATTTTCTTTTTCCTCTTAGGAGCAATTACCGTCTTGGTCCCCAAGCTGCCATGCCAGCCTCTGCCTTTGGGCAAAAATGAATATATTTTTCAAGTTTCACTACATCAAAACCTCCAAGAAGTGACCTTCCTTGTTACAGGTATAGATTGTGGCTGCCTTTATTGTGTCTACCCTTAAATCCCATCTTAGTTATAGTTTCAGTATACCTTGGCTTCTCCAAACATGAAAAGAGAGTCTGTGTGAACTGTTGACACTGTTTTCCCCTCTTGGTTCCCTTGCTCTCCTTAAAAACCGAAAGCCTAAAAATAAATGTCTTCAACTTCAGCCTTCTGTCTGGTGTCTCCTTGTACTGCTTTGTAAAGAAGCTCATATCCACCACTGAACATTATTTTGTCATTCTTGTGATGTTTAGCTGATCTCTCTGCTAGCGTTACCTGAGAGCAACACTGTGTAGAAGCTGCATGTCTTTTAATATTTGTATTATAAATGTTCTGCGTAAGGAGTTTACGTAACTCAGAGGTAAGTATTCGGTTTTGGCTGAAAGTCATTACCTCTTAGCCAAAAAGCAGAATTTTGTTTAATTTGGCATAAATAAAATTGATGTGCTGTGGCAGGTCTAATTATACTGAAGGAAGGGCCCTTGTGGTTAAATCAGTATCGTCACATGCCGCATGAGGATAGCTTTGCTAGCAGAAAGTCCACAGCGTTGGGTTAGAATTTGTGTAGACTCTAACACAGATAGCTATAATGCAATGTGACATAGACAGATCTGTACAGAGTAATTCACCATATCTCTCCCTCCTGATCCTACCGAATGTGGAGGAGGACCCAACAGAGACATGCTATGTCCCAAGGCAGTAAAGGGAAATTTGTCCTTTTCCTTGTTTATCACTTAGAAATACCTCTTATTTGTCTGTGTTTGCAGATAACTAGCTGACGAGGTGGGCTGGTAATTGATCACAGCCACCGAACATTATATAGAAACATGTATTGGATGGAAGATTAATGGAGCTGGGCTTGTTCAGACTGGAGAAGAGGCCTTCCAGTACTTAAAGGGAGCTTATAAACAGGAAGGATACCAACTTTTTACATGCACAGATAGTGATAGGACAAGAGGCAAGGTTTCAAACTAAAAGAGGAGAGATTTAGGTTAGATACTAGGAGGAAATTCTTTACTCAGAGGGTGGTAAGGCACTGGAACAGGATGCACAAAGAACCTGTGCACGTCCCATTCCTGGAGGTGTTCAAGGCTGTGTTGGATGGAGCCCTGGGCAACCTGGTCTGGTGGGTGGCAACCCTTCCCACAGCAGGGGGGTTGGAACTGGATAGTATTTCAAGTTCCTTTCAACCCAAGCCATTATATGATTCTATGATCACAGAAAAAAATCCTCCTTGCAGCTATATGAAGGCACATGGAAGACAGGAAGATGATTCAAGACAGCCAGCATCCAGAGTTCAGTCAATGTCTCTGTGTTCAAGTGGAGACCAGTGAAGAGTGGCATTCATCAGAGGTCCATGTTAGGACTAGTACTGTTTAATAACTTTATTAATAAAATATTCTATTATGAATTGGCATGGTTTGGCCTAGTGAAGGCTCTGGGGAGACCTTATAGCAGCCTTCCAGTACTTGAAGGGCACCTACAGGAAAGATGAAGAGTGGATTTTTATCAGGGAGTGCAGTGATAGGATAAGAGGGTACAGTTTAAAATTAAATAGGACAGATTTGGATTAAGTATATGGAAGAAATTCTTCACTGTGAGAGTTGTGAGGCACTGAAAGAGGTTACCCAGAGAAGCTGTGGATGTCCACTCCACAGGGCAAAGGTTCTTCAAAGGAATCTTTAAAGATCCCTTCCAACCCAAACCATTCCATGATTCTGTGATTACATGAAATTCAGCCCTGATTTTAGTCAGTTCTGTCATCCTTAAGACAGAGATTAGGAGGGAGAGGGAGATTCCCACTTTGCTAGGTATCTACTTGTACAGCCGTGTACAGTACAATCTTGATGATTTCAAAATTGATTCTTGCACATTCATATTTCCTATGTTTCTATTTCTTTGCTTTCCTTTCCTCTGCAATAAGCTTACATACTTTGCTTTGTAAGTGTATTCAAATGATGGAGATGTGTCTTTACTGAAACTGTCTTAAATTGCACACCATGAACATCTATTTTTTTTAAATCATGATGAAGAGAGCTGTTAACAAAGATTGTTAAGTTAGTTCCTCAAACTCAGTGAAAAGTAATAGTAACAGACTGGCTGTGAAATTAAGTATCTTGTTTTGCTTCCAAGGAAATTGCAGAAGCTATTTTGTGGTTGAAATAATTATGGATATGGGTGTGTTTTATATAACATGGGTACTTAATTGCTGAATTTAAAGCACTCTGACTATTTTTAAAAGGCTTTTATTTATAATAAACTTCTGCATGTCCAAAATTGGTTGCAGCAGTTTTAAAAGCTGTAGACAAAATGCATGAGACAGAGCCTTGAAATTTACACCACTCCCAAAACGCAGCCATCCTGAGATGACTGCCGATGACAGTGCTCCCAAGTTCATTTGAATTTCTGTAGTATTATAGAAAAATAAGTAAAATCCTTGGCCTCATTTTTCTGCCCAAGTACAAATTTTCTGACATTTTATTCTGCTCAATTTACAAGTGGAAATCAGCATTTATTTGTAAAGAGTAACCTGTTTCTGGTTTCTGTACCCTTTTCTGGATATAGAAATTAAGCTATGAAGTAGAAAACAAGCTATGAAGTTAATACATAATGGAAAACCGCACAGGCAGCATAAACTCTAATGGCTGGAATGTCAAGTGATGGGAAGACCTAGACTTGTTCAGTGGCAGTTAATCACTGACTGATGTTGTCCAGAAATCCACAAAAAGGCAGACAATGCGGGAAAAAAAAGCATTTGTCAAGCAGGACTTGCAGTATTTGCTGAAAAAATCATTCAGAATCATTAACATTGGAGAGACATTGAGAAACAAGATCAGTTTATCTCCCTGGTCATAATAATGAGCAGAAGCCTTCTGAAGCAAACGGCATTGAGAAATGTACCTACCAGTAACTAAGTGCCCCAGCATATGATATGTGAATATATATAGCCCCTGTATGAGGTAGAGTTCCTGATCCATTGCAGCGTGCCTGTGGAAGCTGTGGAGTAGCAAGCAGATCAGCCAAAAGATTCTATAGGAAATCAGATACCTTTGATAGCAAGATCAAGAGTGAGTAAATGGGGCCAAAAAGCCCTTTGGAAAGTGTCACCAGAGGGGAGAGCAGTGCGATTCCTGTGCTTTGCAACAGACAGAAGATGGAGCAGAGTACAATTCAGATCTTTGTGCCTTGTGGCCCTGTCTGGGGTTAAAAAGAAGTAGTATTAAACTGTCCAGGAGGTGAAATATAGGCAGTTCAAGAGCCCGTAGAGCATTCACTCATCCTGGGCAATACGGGATGATTTGCTAGACTCAAGTCTAGATTCTGACCAGTGCAACTTCCTGAGACTTTGATGCAAGAATTTACAGGACAGATTTACGGGGGAGACAAAAGAGCAATTTGACATCATTTTTTTTCCCTCTCCTGCCTGACTGGCATTGCATACAGCTCCCCCAGTTCTCCAGTTCAACTGAGACTCAATCCATCGCTGATTTATATGTATATAAATCAGGGATGAGATCGGAGGCAGAGTGTTTGTATAAAAGAAAAATCTACTTTTATAGCTTGAGCAGTAACAGTAATTAGCAATAGGATTAACCCAAAACTGAATGTACAGAGTACAATAATATTGTGAAACAGATTTTGGATCTGAAGTTTGTGGGCTATGTTATCAAACCTAGCAGAAAAATATGAATCTTTAAAGAAAGGTTTAAGCCATTTTGATGGTTCCTTGATCCTATTACAAAGCACTGGAATTGGTCAAAAAATGTGATTTGACCTTCTGCTTTCCTCCTTATAGAAAATGCTCTTTAAAAAAGGAACAAACTCCTTCCCCTACCACACACACACACACACACACACACATACACACAAAAAAAAATAAATAAAAAATCAAGCATCTGTTCTTCTGAAACTGACAGTTATTCTATTGTGCATTTCTGTTTGCTCCCCTTTTTCACCCTATGTCATTCAGCAATTTTTCAGCATGGTTTTGAGACAGTCTCAAAGAGAAGAAACAAGAACTGTAACTGCTTTGGAAAAGGTTGTTTTTTTTTTAAGAGGATTAAACCTGTGCATCAAGCAGTTCTGAACGACATGTCATTAAAAATAAGAAAATACAGAGGAAAAATGATGGGAAACATCAGATTATCTTAGAGAATACAGACCACATGACCTTAGGCTACTCAACTTGCAGTCCTGAGTTTGCTGCCTTCGCACTGCTCACCCTACCTTTCCTTTGGCGTTTCTCACTGATGGTTTTGGCAACAGCATGGTTCATCTGCTGGTTTTTGTGGCTCTCATTCTGCCCATGTTTGGTCATGAGGATGAGCCATTCAGCTTGTAAGCAGCATGGAGGTTAGATGTTATCTGCTACACAGAGAGATGTTCATCACCTTTCCTTTTGGCTTTCCACCACAACTCTATCTTCCACTTGAGCAGTGTGTTTTACTCGTCTGCTGATATAACCCAGGAAAAACTCAGTTGATTCCTCTAATTTTGGTGAAATTTAAGATACAATTAGGTTGTCCTGGTATGTATTGTTTGCCTGTAGGAGTGATTCAGGTCCTGAAAGCCACCTGGGAACTGGGGCATTCAAAGCTTAATCAAAAGTCTGTAATTCCCTTGAGACATTGTCTTACGGGAGAAGGGAGATAGCAAATACTGAAGACTACATCTGTGCTAGCAAGCTAGGCATGACAAGGGCTATAGTAGAGCCCTGTCATGCTATCCTCTGTACTGTTTAATACTTAGCACCTTTCCTGCCAAATATCCCTCTCTCAGACAATGCTTGGCCGCAGCTTAGGGCTATAACAGAGGCCCAGGACTATTCCCAGCAGGCGTGATGAAAGAGGCCTTCTTGTTTGAGGGAAAACAGAGCTCGGGCATGTGGACACAGCAGCACTAGGGCAAGGACCCAGCTGCTTGTCTCTCTCCTGTTTGATTCACTGGTATAGACACAGTCAAAATATTAGCAATGAAGGACTGATATGTGGAGGAAAAATAACCATATTTTTATCAGTAGGATTGTATGTAGTTCAGCTGTTTGCAGTATGGCTGGTACAAGAAAACAGCTTAAAAAATTGGGGCTTCTGGCTTTCTGTTGCTCTCAGCTGGATCTGGGACAGCCATGAACAAACGTAAAGGGCACAGTACTTGCTCCTCACCCAGGTGACCTTACTGCAAGTCAGGACTCTGATACTGCTGAATCCCACCAGCAGAAACCCAAGCAAAATACAGACACTATTCAGATACCAAATAACCCTGAAGGTGACTAAAGAAAGAAATTGCACTACTTTGCCTAAGGACTGGCACAGAAGTTCTTGGGGGGGGGGAAAGCATGGCTCACATACTCTGCTTTTTGAGCAAAAAAATCCAGAATATGGCAAATGATTTCTACCATTAGTTCAAACACATTACAACATCATTTGTAAGGGCATACAGTATATATACATCTTTAAACAGTAACCATTTCAAATAGCATCTTCACAGATCATTTTTAGTGTGTTATTTTCACAGCAAAAATGTCTGCATTCATAATTACAGTAGGAAGTTCAAGGCTTCTGGAAAAGGAGAGTGAAAAGATGGAATAAAATATTGCATGTGGGGAAAAGAGATTGAGAGTTACTCAAGCACTGAAGTGATAATATATTCTTATATTAATCTGAATAATTTCCTAGTTTCTATTTTAATACGTAGAATAGGGAATTCTGCATCCCTCATGTACTGATTTGGTCAGAAAAATCACCCACACTGTTTTATATAAAACACTGCAACAGACAGAACCAATTTCCATTAGTGTTCACATTTTTCCCCCAAAGCATCTACTTGCCATTAATGTAACTGCTCTACATTGTCCTCTTATTGTCCTGGACATGAATAAATCATTAGCCTTATTTTATTAATGAGGCCTAGCTAACAATATTCCCAAACTGACTGTGCTCTCATATCTTTCAGTGTTACAGATAGGTGCATGCTGTACTTTTCTTTCTCTACCAGGAAAGTATGGAAGCTTCATGGAGGTGATTATGTAGATTAATTGATAAACAAGACCTGTTCCAGGCAAAGCTGGAAGGAAGAGGTCAGGTTCTGTTTCTGATTTATTTTTTTCTTAAGCACTGGAAACTTTTTGCTGATTTTACATATTATACTTGGCATCTACATTAGATAGCACCTTTGTATCTTAAGAATTTTAATGAAAAGCTTTAAGCATCCTAAAGTATAGGTATTCCTGAACACTGTTGCAGTGGACTGCTGTTTTGGGAGCTGCTGTAACCTTACAGATGGTGATGTGCAGCAGTAGGAACAGCTCTGTGCCAGTACTAAGAGAAGTGATGGTTTTACAATGCCCTGTTGCAGGCTAGAACTCTGCTTCTTTATTTGCACTGATTTGTCTCAGGGTGCTCTTGCGATGCATTCTGTGAGGGGAGATTGAAGGGAAGTATGTATGGGAAAAGAATTAAGAAAAAAAGCTGATATAAAGGAAATCATAAAAGACACGAATTGGGGTGGACGGAGGCTTGAAGATGATAGAGGATGTAGTACTGGGTGAGCTGCTGAACTGACCACAGAACTAGCAAGAAGGCAGTATGAAGACTAGAATTTGAGTTAGATGAGCAACGAAGGCGAAAGCAGGAGTTCTGTACTAATAGCATCATGGCTGTGCTTGCTTCTGAAGACACTCTACTTGAACTCCATAATAGTCATATCCCATGATATTTAATTCTGGCCTTTGGCCTTAAAATTGATTTCCCTCAGTGTTTGCACTGCCTGACTGGGGATGGAGAGATTATCTTACAAACACAATGCATCATCACAGTTGCATGGATGGATTTCTCTCCAGTTATAACTCCCAGCTCTTTGCATATTTTTGTTGACCTAAGAACAAAAAGCTTTCACTATCTATTTTCTGTCTTTTCACTATGATTTGGAAAATTACCTTTGCCACTGTTTACTCCATGTATGGTAATACACACTCGCAGGGGATCTTTCCTGCCTATCTCACATTATGTACCTTATTCCCATAACAATAAATGGTCCCTCTTGCATTACTCACTCCATGAATCCAGATACTCTTGAGAATGGTGCTATATAAATGCCTAAATGGATAAATCAACATGATACTTCTTTTCTCTCTACTCTTATGGGAAGGAATATGGGGAATGTGCATTCCTCAGTAGTCTCTCTCTGTTTTTAGAATGAAGTATATTTTCTACCACTCCAGCAAGCTAAGACAAGAGGTTTCTGGTGCCAGTGAACTCCTGTACTTGCTTTGAATACTACAGTGCTATTGTTTTTAATATTTAAAGCTGCAATGTTGCCATGTGACTGGGGAAATAGCTTTTTGTGTTTAAATATTTTATGGCTTGTTGGAGTCCAAGTACAAGAACGTCTTTAGTATGCTAGAGGCCCACTCTGACTGAAAAGTTTTTTGTTAACTCTTGAATGTGTTAAAATTACTCTGTGTTGCAGAAATATGTTAATCATGATCTGACTCATTTAGAGACCACGAAGGACTGGAAATTTTCTTTCTTTTCACTTTTCTATAGACATATTTTCATCTTTTTAATAGGCCTTTCAATGTTGAAGAAAATATTTTATTTCATAATGGAATTCTCATTCAGTATTTTGCAAAGATATCATTTAAAAATATGTGTTTATTTATAAATTGTTCCATCATTGCACGCTTCCAGAACCCATCAATATCAGAAATAAAAGCTTCATTGTGAGTTTTGGCTACTGTTTGCTATTTCAGAGTTGCACAAATTGCTCTGCCCTTGTGGCCAAGAAGGCCAATGGTATCCAGGGGTGCATTAAAAGGAGCGTGTCCAGCAGGTCGAGGGAGGTGATCCTCCCTCTCTGCCCTGCCCTGGTGAGGCCACATGTAGAATACTGTGTCCAGTTCTAGGCTCCCCAGTTCAAAAAAGACAGGGATCTCCTGGAAGGAGTCCAGCGGAGGGCCACCAAGATGATAAAGGATCTGGAACACCTGCCGTATGAGGAAAGACTGAGTAACTTGGGTCTGTTCAGCCTGGGGAAGACTGATGGGGGATCTGATTAATGTTTATAAATATCTAAAGGGAGGCTGGAGGGAAATGGATGACAACGGGCTCTTCTTGGTGGTGTATAACAATAGGACAAGGAGCAATGGCATAAAACTTGAACATAGGAAGTTTCATACAAACATGCATAACAACTTCTTTACGGAAGGGTGATGAAGCACTGGAACAGGCTGCCCAGAGAGACTGTGGAGACTCCTTCTATGGAGATATTCAAGACCCGTCTGGATGGCTGCCTGTGTGACCTACTGTAGGGTACCTGCTTTAGCAGGGGGGTTAGACTCAATGATCTCTTGAGGTCCCTTCCAACCCCTGCGATTCTGTGATTCTGCCAGTGGTACTAATGGATCTGGGGAAGAGCTACAGCCCACTTGGCTCCTGTGAGGTACATTCAGGGTGTCATAAACCTTGCAAAGTTTCTTCTGATTTCAATTGGAAACTGATGAAATTTGATCTCTTCTGAAAGTGTGTTTGTGCAGTGATGGTTTTGATGGTGAAATCAGGAAAAAAAATGAGGTCAGAAAAATCGATTTCTGACATTAGCAATGAAACAAACTGTTTTGAATCAGTTCCTGAATTGCAACAATTTTCTGCACATCCATTTGGCCTTTCCATGATCTTTATTGCAAATACAGTAAATACTGACCCCATATGGGAGATGGGTTTAGCCACTGCTTTGAATAGGTATCTAGAATGGTATGTTTATTGTGAAATTGAGGAAAAGGGGTGGTGCACAGCAACATCATCGGGGACACTTGGGAATGCTGACAGTGCAGCAGGACACTCATAGATATCACAGTGTAACAAACACAAAATGTTTTGAAGCTTGGCAAAAAAAGTCAAAATTTTCTCATGAGCTTCTGTAAATGACAGAAATATTTGCCTAAAATCCTAACATTAAAGAAGTTTTTAAGGGGAAACCATAATTAACATGTTCAAAGATTAAAAAAAATATACAGCGGATAATCACTCTGCTGAAAAACACATTTGTTTTCTCTTTACATTAAAAGTTAATGATGTGTGTTGGCAAGCAGAATGAAGTACAGATGATGGTTTGAAAGCACCCATGCCAGATGTTTGCTCAATATTGGAGAATTTTTTTTTCTAAGCTCTGTTGCTCACACATCACTCCCAAACGTTTCCTGCAAGGCTGGCCTCAGGGCTCCTGATGCAGGATCTGAAAATTTGTGGGTGAAACTCTGTATTTGCTGAGCATGAAGAGCATTATGGAGAGGATGTAGGTACCGTAAGACTTTTGCATGTAATGTCAGCACCTGCCAGGCACTGGGACATGCAGCCCTGGTCTGAGTGCATGGCAATCTATATGATATGGAACGCAGAGGGACATCTCACTTGTAACCAATGAAAAGCAATGGATTGAGTGAGGTGACCTAAGGTCCAAAGTGAAACCAGAGAGGCAAAATCAGTGTATGTTCAGCTTTACGCTCTCCAGTTTCTAGATGTATAATTTATTCTTTCCCAAAACACAGCAAGGATACCTGCTTCAGTTCACAGCCATAGGTTTAGCACACTGACCTAGGATATGAGAAATCACATTCAATTTTCTTTTCTGCCTGAAGGTATGTGAATTGAGATCTGCATGAGAGACTTGGCCATCATGTTAGTCTGGGAGAAACGTGTTGAAAATTGCTCTTGCTTCTCCACTGTGCGTGGAGAAATTCAGAATTACTGCGGCATAGAGAGGAAGTGAGCCTCAGAAGGACTCTGTACTCCTGCGCTGACAGCAGAGAAGAAAATTTGGGTATCAGCCAAGTTTCAACAGTTACCTGCAATGTAGTGAAAATTTATTTCAATATTGGAAGAGGGAGAACTGAAATTCTTTTCTTTTTTGTCCCATTGCTAGACTGCAAAGTCAGGCTTGCTCCCTTCAGCAATTAAGCACCCCTATGCCAACACAGCAACAATCCAGATGAGTTTACCTATGGTACCTGAGTCTGTGCAGCCCACACATGGCAAGAGTAGGGCCCTGTGGAGAAACTGGCTTCTCATTGGAGGAAAAGTGGCTGTTAGCTCTGCAAGAAGAGAGGCCTGCAAGCAGAGAGGCCCGCAAGTAGAGAGCCCCGCAAGGCACGTGGTGTGGACATGCACTGGAAGGCCAGTGGGATGTGGTGTACTCAAGCATTGGCCAAGGCATAGGCCCTTGTGGGCATGGCGGGTGCCCTTGCTGCTCTAGCAGAACTGGGAGGGGGATAAGAAGGCAGCCTCGTGCTTGGTGCCACCAGGATCGTGTGCATTTAGGATTCTGTTTATGACATCGAAGCTGTTAGATAAAAAGCTGGGAGGTGTGAGGGGGTGAAAAGTGCGAGAATGAGGGGGAGCTGCTTCTGGAGAATGTGTGAGAGGAACAAGTGCGAGAGGGAGTGTGGATGGAGGACATTGCTAAGTGACTAAATACCCAAAAAAGACAGCTTTAAGACCCATTCCTCTCTCCTGCCTTCCTCAGGCCTCTTTGGGAGGCCTGGTGTTTGAGCCCCAGAGGTGCTCCTTGCTTTCACTGGGTTACGAAGTTCCTGTTGCAAGTGGCCATGCCTCAATTTTTAGATGATCCTAGAAAAGCATGAGACAAACATATACATCTGAGAGTAATATTTGGCCTGTTGTGCTTTGATCTTTCAGTGAATATTGAATTTTAACTATTAAAAATACATGAAAAGTATTCAACCTCAATCAAACATCACCTACACCGTGAAAAATAAACCCTTTCCAGTTTTGTTGCTCTCTTGAAGTCTTAAATATATCAGATAATGTTCTGAATTCCTGCCTCTGAAATAGCTGAATTTTTTTCTTTCCAAACAGTCCTATTCCCTGGAGAAGACTACAGAAATCAGTACACCTTGACCTAGGCTATCTATATGTCCAAGTCCAAAGACACTTTGCAAAGCAAAGGAATAATGCCCTGAGGCATAAAACCGGTGTGGAGTGTCAGCTTAGAAAAAACTCAGTGAAGAAACAGACTGAGTAAAAAGTGACATGCAGCATGCAGCAGATTTTTATTCCTGATCACTGTATTCATGGGATAGTCCATGTCTGCATCTGCCAACATGGTAGACTGGACAAGGCTCTGAGCAGCCTGATCTAGCTGTAGATGTCCCTGTTCCCTGCAGGGGAGTTGGACCAGATGACTTTTAAAGGTCCCTTCAAACTCAAACGATTCCATGATTCCATGAACATTATGTTTGATGAATCCAGTTGCCCTGTGTGGAGTTCCTCCTTTGGAAACTCTAAAGCAGGTCACTGATTTTCTAATGTTGGTTGCAGTGAGTCCTGGTAAGTTTCAGGTTCGCACACCTGCTCCTCCCATTTCACTCATTTGAAAAGATTGCACTGGGCTTTTGCCCATCCAAAAAGAAAAACAAACAACAACAACAACAAACAGCTGGTCATCCATGACTGTTTCATGGAAGAAATTAAACAAGAAATTTGAAGAACTCAGGCAGAAATGAAGGGTAGGAGATGTAGGGCACAGCTTCATAATTACTTAACTTCCTTATTCATAGGTAATTCATTGGAGGAATAATCTTCCCTGGTGTGAAAGTATGGATTCATTTTAGCAGTCTCGGAGGAGTAGAAACTCACTGAATTAGAAACAAGAAGAAATAGCCTTTGCCATCTTTCCAGAGGAGATTTTGTCAAAATCTGAACAATTTCACAGGAAAATGAAAGACCATTTCTGATATTTTGATGACATAAATACAAAGAAAATTAAATGAGTATATTCATATTTTGAAATGTACTGTTGCAAAATGAAACAAATGTTGAAACTGGAATTTTACAGAGGACCAGAAGCTCTATTTTCCGAACAGCCATGTCAGAACTATAAAACTATAAAAAAAAGTGAAATTTAATAGCCTGCTTTTATCGAGACAGCCCCAGAGTACTTCAGTCCAAAGAGATTCAGTGGCAGAGTTGGTCTGGAATTTTCTGGTGAAACTTTTTTTATCTGAAAATAGTAGCTCCATCTAAGCTGAAGAGTTTTGTGGAAACTAGTCAGCTGAGAAGAATTTCCAGTAAAATAAAACCCAGGGCACATCAGAAATTGTCTTGACTTCTTGCCAAATTGTCTCATGTTCTGCTTGAAGAACAGATTTCAGGATGTGGCTCAGCTTCTTTATCATGCAAAATCCCTCATCCCAGGTACTCCTGGGCTTTCTGACCTTTGCTCTTACCACAGTCCCTCCATACAGCTGCTTGTGGGACACAAACTGTCCTCCAAAAGTGCAGCTCCTGATTAGGCCCATCATGACTCTGCTTTGCAACAATACAGGGCGAGCTGGAAAAGTGTAAATACTTCTCTGAGCCCTCATCTTTGTCAGGTGACTGTCAGTTCATCCTGAGCTGGGTGGCTTGTCTTCATTGCTCACTGTGGTTTACCCCAGGTCCCACAGGGCTCCACTGGAGATCTGTACAGTTGTTTCTCTGTTTTGTTTCAGAAAAACAGAGAACTAATCACATTTACCCAAGACAGCATGTTTTTCAGAATGACATTTCCATCAGGGTTTTTTACTTTCTTGCTATATTGGAGCAAATCACCATTTGATATATGGGTTTTTACAATTAAGTCAAAATCCTGAGTTTTAAACATCTTTAATTTATGGTCTTAAGGAAGGAATGAAATCCTATGGAATGAAGTCTCTCTCAAGGAAGTGACTACCTATCCCACACTCTTCTAATCCTAGATTTTCAGTCTTCTAAGAGCCAGAACTGGCAGCTATTAATATCAGTGATGACTAATGGTCTAACAGAGAAAGAAAACTCCTTCCCTGCATATCTGTTCATGTCTGTGTTAGTTATCCTGCAGACTTATTAAAGCTCCGTGTTGTTAGAAGCATAGAGTCAAAGTTCATTATGAAGACCACCAAATACTGCGTGAGTTACATCACCAAATTGACTTGTCTCTGTTGCAGGAAGTCAACTTAATTTTTCTTGCCTGTAATAGAAGAGACTGCTGAAGAATGATAACAGAAAGCTCAGGGGCTGTAGGACTGGATGCAGCTGTGTTTGTAATGGGGAAGCTGCATGACCTGCAACTTTTTACCTTAACCAGATTAATCTTGTTAGTTTGAAGCTGACTACTGCATTAGATTTCCTCTCTCCTTTCTCAGAATTATTGAATAAACTGAAATTACTGCCTTCAAAACAGTCACTAAAGCTGAAATAACCAAACAGCATCTGTGAGATCAATCATAATAATGTTTTTGTTCTCCACTAACAACAAAATTTACCTCTTTTTTACCTCTTCCTTTACCCCACACAGACCTCTATTGACTCCATTTGTAATTAACAATTCTTGCTGTTTGTAACACATGGAAATAAAATATTTGCTATACAGAATTTCTGTTTTGTCAACTCACAGGTGGACAAAATGAGGTTTAGTGTTAAACATATGTATATGTGAAATATGGCAGTAAATAAATTCTGTGGCAGATCTTCAAGCAAACGCTCATGGATCATATTAGATATATTTAAAATTAAATCTGAAATTATTACGTGGGTGGTAATTTATCTTGGGGGACAAAGACTGAAGCAGGCCTCTTACCACAACACCTGCCAGGGATATCTAGCCCAAAAATCACAGTTTTCCATCTGGAGGGAATCAAAAGGGGTGGGAAGCAGGCAGCAGGCCTGGCCAGCCCACACACAGCTCTGGGCTCAGGACAGAGACCCAGCCACGCCGAAAATCCCCGAGCTGGCTCCCCCGAGGCCAGCCGGGTGCTGGCGGTGTCTGGGAGCAGAGGAGTGTCGGGAGGAGCTGAGGTCTTGCAGCAGATGTACTGGCATACTTGCTGCAATGCTGTGGAGCCCTGTCAAGGGAAAATTATTTATCTTTGGCTTTTTGTCAGGGTTTTCAGTAGCTGAGACTTTCTGCTTGTGAAATATTTCCTTGGTGCTTAAACTGTTCTCTTGTGCTGCTCTTCTGAGCTTTCAGATACTTCATCCAGTACAGTCTGACAGGCTCCACAACAGCCCAGTAAAACCAGATGCATGATGCCAGACAGAGATTTGCCAAACCCCATTTATATGAAAACTATCTCAATTTGGTTACTGCAGTGACGATCTAAAGTAGAAAGTAATCTTATATTCATGAATACACGTATTCATCTGCTGTATTTGACTTTGATGGCTAGGTACCAATAATTTAGAAAGTGACACATACCGACATCCACTCCAGAAGTTCAGACTGTCTCAATAGTATAGCAGCACCAGTAATATAAAGTACACTGACTTTCTCTCTAGAGCAACATTATTTATGCATGACATGGAATAATGCCTAACAGGAGCCATAAAAGGAAGAAAAGTGCAACGAGCGAGTGTGTATATGATATGACCTTGTTAACATTTCACCGCAGCATAATCTTTTTGTACTTTCAAGCATGATAAGTTAATGCATGCCGCTGTGAGACATATTGGAAGCGACAGATAGACATCCATTTTAAAAACCTGGTTCAGGGACTGTCACTTTACCATTAAGCAAAACATATAATGGACTAAAGAATGAAGATGAAAAACCTTATAGAAACAATAAAAATCCTTCCTTTTCTTCTTCTGAATATGCTCAAATGCCCCACAGCTTCCACGTGTACAATTTGATGAGATAAATCTGAATAAATCTGAATAAGAAACAAGCATTGTGACAAATCTAGAAATCATGAATACTGAAATGAAAGACTGCCAATTACTTGTGAATCCGAGGATATGGTAGCCATGTAGAAAACACCCAGACAGAAATGTGAAAGCTGGTCTTGAAAAAGGTTATATAGCTAAATCTTTGTGTATATTTAATGCAGGACCTCTCCTGGAATTAACCTAAAAATATGAAAAATATTCATTCATATGAATAGAACATACAGATTTAAATTCTATCACTATATAAACTTACTTAGATTTAGGTTTTTGAAACTGACAAAGCATTTTCTTCCCTGCTTACACAACAGTGCAGCTTGACTAAGTGGGAAATTGTGAGCTGTCAAGTGGATGTCTAATGACACAAAACAGATGAATGATATCAGTTGCTTGATCCATAGTAAACTGTCAGTTCAGGGTAAACATCTAGAAAGGTTTCTGTAATACAGTGCTGACAGACAGCAAGTCTGTTGCGTACTCTTGGCATAATTTTGATTGCTGAGAATCCTTAGTGAAACTGCTTGACTTTTACATAGCAAAAGCAAGATCTAGATATCTATCTTTTGTGGGGAGAAAAACTGTCCCATGGAACAAGTAATGAAGTCTGGTCTGTTCTTCCTCTGGAACTACATCTTTCACTTTCTCAACAAAAATACACAATTTCAAAAGGAATAAAGGACACCTGCATGGTTCAAACTATCTATTGATTGCTCAGACTACTTTGCTATTTGACTTCTTTAAAGAATACGTTGCTTGCGTTTAGGTTTTGAATAGTTTGAATTCTGTTGATAGCCTTGTCTCTACTCAACAGTAAGTCTATTGCCAAGTGATCCCAGTCATTCTGACAGCATATGGTGTGGTAGTTCCTCTGTGTGATTTTTCTCTCATTCCTTTACCTTTGTTTCTCATGCACACTAGTAACACAAAATTTAAAAGAAGTTATTCTTCCCTCTTTGAATCATTAGAACTTCTTACTTGATCACATAAAATTTATTTGGTCAAGACCTGATGTGGAAATGGGCTTTGTTTTCCAATTTTGTGGTCATTGGGTACTGGTAAAATGAACTAGCAGTGATGTAGCATTTGAAGAGAACTATGAGACCCCTAACATTTATAAAGGTGAGCAGCAAACTTTCTAAACAAACTACAGTTATCTAGAGCATCTTCTGGAGTTTCTATGCATGCTAAGGATATAATCATAGAATCACAGAACCAAAGAGTGGCTTAGTTTGGAAGGGACCTTAAAGCCCATCCATCTCCAATCCCTCTGCCATGGGCAGGCACACTTTCCACTAAGTCAGGCTGCCCAGGGTCCCATCCAACCCAGCCTTGAACACCCTCAGAGATGGGGCACCCACAGCTTCTCTAGGCCACCATCCTCTCTGTTAAGAATTTCTTCCAAAAATCTAAACTAAATCTACGTTGTTTTAGTTTAAAGCCACCACCCCTTGTCCAATCACTACACCATGTGATAAAGTCTTTCCCCATCTTTTCTGTAGGCGTCCTTTAAGGACTGAAAGACCACAGTGAGGTCTCCCCAGACTCATCTCTAACCCAGACTGAGCAAGCCCAGCTCCCTCAGCCTGTCTTTGTAGGAGAGGTGCTCCAGCCACGTTCAGGGCCTTCTCTGGACCTGCACCAACAGCTCCTCATCCTTCTTGCTCTATGGTTCCCAGGCCTGGACACAGTGCTCCAGGTGGGTCCTCACAAGAGGGGAATAGAGGGAGGCAGTCACTTCCCTCACCCTGCTTGTCAAGCTTTGAAGAGCAATTGAAATTTATGCAGTAGATTCTTTTGACTTTAATGATGTAGAATACACCCCTTACACCATTTTTTGCATTGTTTGTTTGTTCATGGTGAGAAATAGGACACCACTGGAGAAACATTTTTACTATTTGTGGAGGAAAAAGTAATTTTCCTTGACATTTTCCCTGTGAAATAGAAAAAAAAAAAGGAAAGGTTATACAGGTCTGAAACAGTTTGTATCTAGAGCTTTGATACAGAAAAAAAGCCATATTTCTAGATGAAAAGCTTGAAAATGTACATGACAGCCCCACGCATGCTTTCACGGAACTGCAATGAATGTAGTAAAAAATTAAACAGTAAATTTGGCACAAAATATATTGGAATTATAGTTGCCTAACTTTGTAAAGTTTAGTTACAGAATAAATGCACTGGAAGTGCCTAATCATTTCACTGAAAACACTGTTCATTGTTGAAAGTGGTTGAAAGGACTGACAGGAAGCAGTAAATGCAGCATTAAAGCAAATCAGTAATAACATCTTTTTGGACATTATTTCATCCTTTCTTCTATTTTCATTTTAAAGCAAACAATTTCCTGTAATTTTTTGCTCTTTTTTTTTTTTTTCTCTCAAGTTTCTAGTTTTTCCATCACAAGCCTTCCAAAAGAATTGAAGAAAAGGGTAAGGAGATTTTTTTTTCTGGAAGTCTTTCTGTGATCTTTAATCACGGAAGAGAATTTGTTAAGAAGTCTGATGTAGGAGATTGTTTTCATACCACACATCATATTTAATTATTTCAAACCAGTGTTGGAAGGAAAACAAATCCAAATCATGGACTGAACTGTACTTGTGTTTTCCCTCTATAAGACAAATGCAAACTTCAGATCTGGTCTCCATCTCTTTAGTATTCAGATCAAGGTTTTGTAATCACTTTTCCGAGAAAGAGATCTGTTGTAAAATGTTGATCCTAAGTAGAAATGTCCCAAAATCCCTACTACTGAGCTCCTGTGTTTGGCTTCCAGCTGCAAACCTGAACCCACATCTGACCTTTAAAAGAATTTGGGATGATCGTTCTTTTTCTGCTTGTCTTTTGAGCGTGTGTGCCACTCCCTGCTACAACCACAGCTGCAACTGTAGTACTTCATCTGATGGTTTCTCTTACAATAGGATGCATCTTTTGCATTACTTTCTGGAACATATTTAGCACTGAGAGGAAAAGCTTGCTTCTTTTTCCAATATTCCTCAAGTAATCCTCAACCTTAATAAAATCTAAAGATTTTTCTAGCTCATTATTTACATTCATCCCGAGATCATTACCAAAAGTTGTCTTTAAAAAAGGATTTTCACAGAAATGATAGCTTCCTAAATGACAGAGACACACATTAAAGAGTTTACAAAAATGAAACAAGTAGTTGTGCTCCACGAATATTTCGAAATTTTTCATCGTTATTATTAGCTCGGTAAAATTACTGTGCAAAAGAGAAATGCATGTCAGTAACTGTTTGTCATAGAGTGTTTTGTTTTAAGACTGTGTAATACCACTGATGGATAAAGTTCTAAAGATTTGAAAGTTGGATTGTTGATATGAACAACTCACAGTTCATATATCTGTCTGATTTTTCCTGAGGTTGAAAACAGACTCAAAGAAGAAACATTTCTTTAGGGAGACCGAGGGGTGTGCTTTTAAAATAGAGGAGACTTGGTTAAACAAATGAGACTGATATCTCAGTGGTCTTAGGGACATGTTTCTGCAACATTAAAAGCAAGATTTGCTTTCCATAATTTTATTTGGACAAGATCTGAGCCAAATCTGCCTTAATCATTTAAGGCTAAGTTTTGATGGCATGTGATAGCCGTCACGAGACATAAGTACCTTACACTTTATTCATCCCCTCCCAATTCTCTCAAAATTCTCTTTTCTCCCTCCTGCATCTGATTCTGTCCAAAAACAATCCCTGACCTCACAGGCATCGTCTTCACTCCAGCACTCCCCCTCTCACCATCAAGGAAGTCTTTTGCCATTTCATTTCTGCCTCTCCTCATTGACTTCCCTGCAATATGATGCTGAGCTGTCCTCAAAACTCGGGGGAGTTGCACTTTATTTTAGAAAGAGGCCAAAGAAATGAATCTCAGATCTAGATCCAAATCTGAAGTTTCCTGTGTCTTTGGCCTTTTGATAAAGCTTTCCAGTTTTGGCACTCCCATGCTTATTTCATATGTACATTCCCCAACATGTGGGAGTGCTGTTGTCTGGGTCAGAGAACTGGAATCCTGGAGTTGGGAACTCACATTCTTCTAAATTATTCCCTTCATGGTCTTTATGACTAGTTGTTAACTTGTTTATTTAAATGACACTGACACAGGGTGTTTCTCATTTTTTATGCCAACTTGACACATAGTTGACATAATTTTTGGAATCTCTATTTATCTATTTTAGAAGCCAGTAACACTTTGAAGCTATGAAAATTGGCACAGAATTCCCTAAGTTGGCCTCTACAAAACTTACATGTATTAACTCAGCAGTAACTTTTGATAATTAGATGTTAAAAGACCAAATTTATCAGTCATCTACTTAAACAAAAGACATACTTAGTAACCTCACAGGATGGGGATCAGTTGCTTTTTCTCTCAGACCCAGCTGCCTTCCCAACTTTCTTATCCTCCCTAGCTCCAGATGCTCCATTCTTCTGATCACCAGGGGAGTTGCCTAAGACCACAGCCCATGGATCACTGAGCTAGATTAGCTTTGTAACTTATTGTGATCCTAAACATCCTTGTTTTAGTAGCAAAATGTTTAAAACTTGGTAACAAGTTTTTTTACCAGTCTGTTATCTCTGAAAGTGCTGCTGTGAGCCACAGTGCATTTATCACTGCTTTTAGTGCACTTAACCATGTCCTCCACATTTTGCAAAGCGCTGTGTGCTGTTTTACAGGAGCTCAGGAACTCGTCTGCATTAGACACAGCATGTTCTCCACTTCTACTTGTTTTACTTTAACAAAGAACTTTGTCACAATGATTTTCCCTGCTTATAGGGTGAACTATTGATTCAAACTGTCACTGTAGAGAAATATTATCATACTCTCAGACAGTGCTGGAATTTGGCTCTCAAAATGTACTGGAAAGACTTATATTTGAGGCAATTTCTGTGCTGCACATTGAGCCAAGCATCTGAGTTTTCCTTTCAGAAGCGCCCAAAGATGTTATTGCCAAGTCTCACCATTAAACCAGGAGACATTATTTTTGGTTTTCAATTTTGTTTCTCTCATGGGTTTGCATTTTTTTTCCAAATCTAATTTACATTTCATTCTATATCTGCCTTCTTAGGAGATCAAAGTGTTTGTACACTGTACAAATGTAAGTTTCCACACCCATCCCTATTTTTTCAGTTTTAGAAGGCACATTATAACATGCGAAATCAGTTTTTCACAGAGCCAGTAGTAACAGAGGCACATATTTCTGCAGATTAATAATTCTCTTTACTGTAGCTCTCATGAATTCTTCTCCTCCCTTTTCCTTCTTCCCTCACGATTTCAAAGTCCACCCAGTGATTTCAGTGATCAAGTCACATTTATACAATTATCTGCTTCAAAGACATTTTTAAGGATAAAATTAAAAAACAAAATAAAGGATGAATTGGCAACATGAACAATTTCCTCTTCACTTTAATCATTACCATAACCATTTAAAAAAATAAATAAATCCTTCTGATTTCAAGTGGAAAGGATCTTTTCTAACTTGGTGGTATGCGCCACTGCTATTATCACCACCACAAAATAGAAGACTAGGAACCAGAAGAAGTGCAAAATTCTAGATCAGTTCGCTTCACAAAAGAAAGAGTTGGTTTGGGTTTCCTGTTCCTAACTTTAGGTTTCTGAAAGTTATGTGTTTGCTCTGAATTAGTCATGTAGGCTTTCTCTACAAGCAATGGCAATAGATTCATATCTCCAGTTCTAAGACAGCTGAGTGCAATGGACCAGCCCCTGGCACTGGCTCCGTCTCTCCATGGGCTTCAGAGGTGACCTGCATGACTGTCTTAGAAGAGATGAAAACTCTCTGATGGGTAAATATAGGTGAGATGAATCCCATCCTCCATGTCTTCCTAATGAGATAGCTCTACTATTACTGCGTATGTAATCTACAACTATTTGTGCACATGTATGGATATGCACAGATATAAATACACATGTAAATGCATATAAATAAAGAATGCACGGATGCTTCATATAAATATACGTATGTATATATATAAAACAAATTCTATGTGCTAGATATATTGCAGTTGGATTGATGAACAATAAACACTCAGCTCAGAATGCTTTTGTGCATTCAAACATTAAATTGATATAAATTGCTTTATTCAGAACAATGAAGCAATTCTCTCTCCCGTCCTTTAACGGAATGTATGCTAAAACAAAGAATTCCATGGAATATATCAAGATTGTGTAAATATTTCTAAACCTCATTTGAAGCCCTTTAAAGCTACTCATTCAAAAAAAAAAAATGATGGTGAAAATGTTCAATTGCATGTATTTATTGTGCTGTGAGACAATGCCTGTATTGTGATGCAGTAATGAATTTAACACAGCTAACACAGCTATGGAGTCACCAGCTATGACCTGTTATGCACATATGATACAATATGTTAAGATGATTGGCCCATTTGGGTGAGATATGGAGTAATTAGAAAACTCAGTGCTCACACTGCTAAAACTCGGGATCTGTGCAGAGCCAATGGGACAGTGCGGCACTCAGTTATTTCCCTGAACCTCAACACAGATGGTAGCCCTAATTACAGGCTGCCAGCTTCAGCAGTTCCTCCTTCATGCTGGTTTTGTTTTGGTTTATTTTCAAATGATGTATTTCTTCTCTGGTACCACAAGGACAATGAAATAACAGTGTAGGGCTACTGTTATTAAAATTTCTAAACACAAAGCAAAGTAATATATATGGGTGAAAAGGCTGCTTCATTTTATTTTTTTAAACACTTGGAAGCTTGTAAAACGCCATATGTCCCATATGTCTTTGTGGAAATTATTGTTGAGTAATGCAGAAAATGACCTTGCTTGGACTCTGTTACTCTGTTAGGGTAACAGACTTTTTTTTTTGGCAGTGAGAAGCATAATTGCATGGAGGTCGAAGTTTCCATTTCACTTCTTTTGAATAAAATATATTGATACGTACACGTACATATGTATGACATAGCCATATCCTTGTTTTGTTTTCATTTTAATGGAGTGCTCATAGTCCTTGGTGCTAGTGGATGAGTATGCCGTTACCTCTCCATTTTCTGACTTTGCTTTTCAGACCTGCAATGAGAAGCATGGTGAGCAAGGTGGGTCGTGCTTCTCTTCCCGTGATACCACCTATGAGTGCACAGCTGGACCGGTACAGCTGTGGGGTTTGGAACTCCTTCATTTTAGCAGATTTTCCCTTGGATTTATTATACTTTGCCTACTTGAAGTAAAAAAAAAATAGTAGAAAAATTGTCTGCTTTTTTTGCTTGCTTTCACTTCAGTGTTTTATAGGACATGGATGATCAGGAATGAACATTATAAAAATAAATACATCAGTATGCTTTTAATAATGCACTTTAAAAATAAAAATAAAAAAAAAAACCAAAAACAACCTCTTGCAGAGCTGGTCATCCTCAGGAGCTAATAAAATACTAACAGAAAATACTTTGTTCCGAGTACAGCATCTTTTCTGTATTGTTCTTATACACTACTTAGAATTTCTTTAAAAGGTGGGGTGCTGGCAAATGAGAGACATCCTGGCAGAAGCACAAGCAATTTTTAGAAGAAGTCCACCCACAGAGAAATCTGTGGAAGCAGCTGTAGGCAGAAGAATGATACCAGTGGGATCTGAAAGTGATCCTCAGAAAGAGTGAAACAACAGGAGCACGACACTCATTTCCACCTTTACTGCATCCAAAAGAAAAGAAGTAATGCTGCAGTAGTTCCAGCCAGAAAGTGCATTGTGAAATCCTCCTGCTCCTCAACCTCTGATCTATTTTGGAAGTTATTTCTGGTACTAAGAACATTGGTAAAATAATGTAGAAAAGCTTTTTTTTTTAAAAAAAATCTCTCATCAAGGTCATTTACTTGCAATTGTAGACTACCATATCATCACACTTTACAAATACAGTTTAAAAAATGGCTTCAAACTGTAGTTATAGAGCTCAGGAAGTACCCAGAAGTCCAGCTGAGACTCTTGCGCATTTCATTGTTAGTTCTTTTTGTATTCTCCAACATGAATGCATGTGCATCCATTTTATATCCACTTGTCCTTGTGCTCACTTGCTCTTCAGATTAAAAGACTTTTTTTTTTTTTTTTCTTTTTTTTTTTCCTCCCGGAGACATACTTAAAGAAATAAACAATATCTTCTCTGAGACTTTCTTGTGCTACATAAAGCTATCAAAGTCCTTTTAACTTCTTCTATGTGATGTGTTTTCCATTCTGTGGTTATTGTCCTAGTCTGTGCTTTCACCTGTTCTGTTCTGAACTCACCTATCAGTGGTGGAGGTAATGGAGACTACTCTAGCAGTGCTTTGTGTAATCATGTCAATACCTCTTTCTGTAACCACAAAACATACTGTAAATCCTTGGCAAAACCTTAAAAAAAAGGCTCAGGGGAAGTAAATGGTCATGCAGCATTCTCATTTGGTTGAAATTCAGACCCATGAGTCACTAAAGATTTGAACCTTATTCAGTGAAGTTGCGTAGGTAACTTGCTCATTTGTCAGCCAAAGGGCACAAGTGACCTTTTCAGCATGCAGCTAAGCATAGTTGTTTCTTAATAATATTGAAGAGAAAAAATTGGTAGGATGGGACTTGTGGGAGTGATTGTTCCAGGCTGAAAAACTGTAAATTAGCTTTAATAAGAATATGATAAAACAGTAATAAAAGTAGGATTTATTATTTGTATTCTTTGGATCCTGAAGCTTAGTGTCTACTTCAGACAAAGAAGTCTGCGTCCTTGCCCATCCTGTCCTCCTCCAACATGGGAGGAGCCCAGGATCCCTGCCAGCCATGCCCTCCTCTTGCTTTCTGTTTTTATAAAGCATTTTATGTATATACATTTTTGCTTTACCTTTTATATTGTTATGTATTTTTTAATATAAAAAATACCTACCCTGGAGTTGGAAAACTACAAAATGGTTTAACATTTATCCCCATTCAAATGTGCCTGTCTGTTCTGGAGGATGCCAGGTGCTTCAAAGGCTGCCAAACTTATGGCAGGGCCGCACGGTGCAGCCGCCTTCGACGGGGAACTGAGCTAATAGCCCCACATGCATTTCATTTAAAAATATGGACAAGCATTCAATCAAAATGAATTTTGTCGTCTTGGTCAGGACTGCATTCAATCTGCATTGAGAGACATGAAAGGACGCTCTGTTGCCCATATTTTATAACAATGACTCATTCAGCTACTATAATCCCAGTCAGATACAGCACAATGCCATTCCTTGCCTCTTTTCTTTCAGCTGTAACTTCTCCTCTGCTACACACAAAGCTCAGTGGTTGTCAAGAAGGTCTTGTTAGCACCTGCTTTAGGGGCTACCTACTTACATCCAAGGCTTTGCACTTTCATACCATTTTCTCCCTCTAACTCTGACCTTTTTTCTCCAAGTATGAAGATGTGTTTCATCTTCCGCTTGCAGCTACAGGACAGGAAAGCAGCTCCAGTCACAGATCTGTGTGATACAACCTTTTCGCCTGTTTTGTCTGATGAAAAATGTATAAGCAAGTAGAAAACATTATTATCCCAAAGCAATTCGTACACAAAAGCATTACAGCCCCCCTCACCCCAGCAGAGGCAGCAGATAACTCAGCTACGTACTTTTTTGTTGTTGTTGTTTAAAAGTGATTTACCTTCTATCGTTGTTTCCTAGACTGGTTCCAATGCTCATTAAAAGAATTGGATAAAAAAAAAAAGCCTTAGTGAAATCCTAGACTGAGTGAACAGCGAATTTTCTCACAACAAAATCAGAAATAATAATTGGGAGAAATAAGGATATAACTTAATCTGTGGTTCTCGTTAGCATCGAGAAAGATATGCTCTTTCTCAGGAAGCAGACTGACTTGGATATTGAAGACATGAAGCAATTTTAGTAGTAATGATCAAATTGAATGAAAAGGTTTTTCTGTCAGAAAAATCACCATTAAATAACCAAACAGCCAGCACCAGGTTGCACTCATGTCAGGACATGCAATTTCCCTTAAGTCAGTGGGAGAAAAAAAAGACAGAAATAATGACTGTGTGTAACCCACACAGAAATTAATAAATTGGGTTTAAAACAATCTGCCACCTCCCTCCTGCCTGCTGCCTGCCTCACACCAGCCGGGTGGGTGAGCTGCAGGCCTCAGAGTGGGGCTCAAGCTGAGCTCTGTGCCCCTCTCTCAGCAAAGGTGCATTTGGGGGTGACGTGTCCCTCACCCCAGCTTCCAGCTGGCCCCACCACAGTGTGACAGCCCTGTGCCCACAGCCAGGCCGTGGGCGGTGGGCACCTCCAGCCATGGGCTGTGAGGAGACAGCAGCGAGGTTGGGTTTCCCCAAGTGGCTCCGCATTTGGTTCTTGTCAGGCCGGAGGGAGCCGAAAGCGTAGCGATGGGTGGATTATTTCGGCTAAGTGATCAGCAGACTGAAGTAAGTGGCTAGACCACAGGTATTTGGAGACAGTAACTGTAAGCTCAGTGTATGCACTGACTAAAATAGCTTCTCAGCAGCTGTAAGTTATTATGTAAACACTGGAATCTTACATACTTTAATAACAGCCACTGAGGAACCAGCACAAATTTAGTTTTGTTTTATGCACGGTATTATGAAAAAATATATATAAAAAATTCCTCAGCAGACTCTTGCAACATTTCTAAAGACAGAGCATTTTATAAGGATCTAAACCAAGTAAATTGAGCTAGATTTTATTGAAATTAAATTTAAAAAAAAGAATCTCAAAACTGTATTAGAGGCATCAAAAAGGAGGAAATATTTCTATCTAACAACCTTTGTATATGCACTTTTCTCCCTTGGAATCAAAGCAAAATATGTGAACCAAAATGTTGATGCTTATGGCCAATGGATGCGACTGTTTCTCAGCCTGGTTAGGGATGCAGCTCCCTCCGTCAGAAGTGCCTCACGTTCTGATTCCAAAGGAGGAAGAGATGTTTCTGAGCACCGCATCCAACTATGCTCATCGTGTGTGGGAAATCACAACAGCTGGACAGAGGTTAACATGCATGCTTATGGATACAGGCTATCTTCTACCAGCTAAGCTGCGTCTGAGATCTCCCAATGCAAATATGACTAAATTTTTGGAAGAAGATCGCTAAAACAGGTGACAGTCTATTTCCATGCAATTTAACCATCCAGGCATGTGCTCCCTCTTGGGAACACAGAACATTTTCAAAAACCTGAAGAAAGAGCCTCCTATCTCTCTTGCACTCATTACACAGGATAGATACTCTATGACTTTTATACAACTAGCAGAATTCCTTCTGCTTAAGTTTATAATAAACAAAATGCAAAGCAAACTCATCAACTATGGGATATACTTTCAAATCAATGAGTAGAGATGAGCTGAAGTCTTGACTGACCAGGAGAGGCAGAGATGCTAATCAGAGGTAAAACAGAGATTTACAGCTCTGTGTACCCAGGACCTGGCTAAGGATGTGAAGGCCTGGTATCAGGAGTTTAAACTTGTGATGAGTACTTTTTTCATTGGTCTGCAGAAGAAGAAGGTCAAGCTTGTTTGTTGTGTTCATTTGTACCTCAATTGAATAACCTCTTGCCTCAGCTTTTCTTGGACTTTTAGGCCAAGAAGTAAGGACATTTATTTCCCTTCTTCACAGCAACCTGAACTCTGATTTTTTTAGCTCCCATCTGAAGCATCAGAGGTAAGTCCCAGCTAGAACCTGGACAAGCTATACTGGTGCTTCAGTTGAAATACAAATCTCTTCGGTGCCTTCAAGGTGTATACAGAAGATCTGTGTATGCGTGCCACATCTGGGTTTGCAAAGGGATTTTCCTCAAAATTACATTGGTGAGGATGGTTGAATGTCATCTACCTACCTTGTTAGGATAACTAAGAGCATAAATGCTAATGAAACACAAATCAGCAGTGAAACACTGACCAGTCAGCTGTCTGTGATGTGTAACAGTGTGCTTACATCTGCAAATAGTTCGAGGGAGTTGGCAAACTTTCTGTGGCTCCTTTGTGGCTGAACATCTATTGAATGGTCAAATGCAGTAATAAGAGGCTAGGCACGGTAATCTAAATTATGCTTTTCAGTCTACATTCATGTAATAACTTCACTTTTTGCACAAGCTACAGCTATACAGAAGAGAGAAAGGTGAGTGATGCTCCACAGCACAGACATCATGAAGTAAATGTTCAGTGTGCTCGGCGCTCAAATGCATGACTTGGTGGTCTTTCACTAGGAGCTGAGGTCATGAGCATGTGCAACATTACTAGGACAGATCTGCTGAACTACCAATACTGACCTTAAAAAAAAAAAAAACCTCAGCTCTAAAATTGATGATCTATTTTTGCTCTGATGCTGTAAAATTCCTATGAATTTGTTTCACAAAAGCTTATGTTTCGATATGTCTTAAATATCTTATTAAAAGAATTATTCTTCTATTATCATTTAATCCAATATGGTATGAACATGATATTCGACAGCCTGTGACTGAAAATTCCAGCTGCCTTTCTGGATTACTAGCATAAAGTTTTACAGCTGAATGTGGCAAGCTAGTAGGGTCAGCAAAAAAAGCAGCCTGAATTTTCTGTGCAGATCAGTAAAGCTGCTGCTGAATTGTTATTCTTCCCCTTAGTGGGAGTCTCAAGAGACCAAATGAGCTGAATTATCTTCTCTTCACTAGTGGACTCATTTCTCAGAGGAAGGGTCAAAAATTGGGCATGGCAGGGAGTGTAGGAAAAGTCCTGGGCACTCTTTGAAGTCTTCAGAGCTTCATGGTAGTCAAGAATGCAGACGTGAGGGTGCAGTGACAGGGCCATTCTGGTTCCCATGTTACGGAAGTCCTTACATGCACCTCCTTCCCATGGAAAGGCGTTTTTTAGGTGGTCAGGCTGCAGCAGGATGAGAGTCATTCTTGGCAGCTTCTTTCGAATTCAGTGATGAGAAGTAAGTTAACTGTGTATCCCAGAGAATGAAGCTCCTGCCTTTGCCCAGCCAGCACTGCACTCCACACAAACAGGGACCTACGGTCTTCTGCCACTGAGGCTGTGACATAGAAGAGTGCTCACAGGTTACCTGTGATAAGTCAGGGAAAACAGGCATAAGGAAGCCAGAAGTGGTAGCTCACCTGCAGGATGGAGAAGCAGATTCACAGCACTAACATGGGTCAGTGATATCTCCAGGCTTCAAATCACTAAGGGCATGGTGTGGGACTGCCTTATGCTCTATGAACCCAGAACAAAGAAACAGCCACTGCTGCAAAGTTTTACTAAGTAGTAACTTAATTTGAGTAATCTCATCTAAATCGTTTCCATTATAATTTCAATAAATCAGACTAGAAAAAGCTGAATAATATAGAAGGTAAAGAGATCATTTCATTTCAGTGATTTATTCTGAGAAGGTGGAATAGTATCCATTAGGAAACAGACTTTGGGCTCATGGCAATCTGGTGTGGCTGAGAGACACTGCACAAAAGTGGAAGCTAATTCAATTTTTGTGGAATTCATTCTGTATGATGATTTCACTTCATTATATTAGTTATCCATGGAATATACTAAACACTGTCCAAATAGTTACAATCCTTTAGAATTTTGAGTTAGAAAAGTCACAGCTTGTGATGAAGACTGAAAAGCATCAGATGAGGAAATATAACTCTTCCTTCCAGAACTGAAAAGCTTTTTTTCTGAAAAACAGCCAGCAAAGCCACTCTAAGTGGCTCTAAAATTATACTGAGGAACACAATTGCAATGTATTAAAAAGGTTGTCACACATGAAAAATCGTTCTTCTCAAAAAAGGCCAACTTCTGTTCAGTCACGATGAATGGCTCAGCTAAAACACAACAAAAGGCGTAGAAGTCTGGCTCTCTTTCCTCGAGCAGTGCTTTCACAGAAAACAAATGGCTTGTTTCCTGGGGAAGGCCAGGCAAAACATAAAACCAAGGCAAGGAGCAGATAGTCACAGTGCAGGAGCACCAGGTAGGGCAGGAAAGAAGGCTTCAGCCACAAAACCCAGCTGTTAATAGGCAGGAGCGAGGCAGCCCTCTGAGCATGATCCCGCGTAATTAGGCGTGGAGCTGCAGGGAGCCTGGCACAGTGAGGCACAACTTCACAGTTTTGAACAGCGAAATAAACCTAACCACTCAAAGTCGTCTGTTTTCCTTCTCTCCCAGCTCTCACTTCACATTTGTAAACAAGTCCATGGGGGTGAAGTACCCTTCCCTTCTGAGCAGCCGTCCACATACGTGCTTTGCTTCCGTGCAGGACCATCCCTGTGCCAAGCACCATCATCTCCAACCTCCCCATGAACAAAATGAGGGAGGGAGAGGGGAAGAAAAATATGATTTGCATCATCGTCACTTCTCAAAGCTTTGTCATGTCAGCTAGGCAGGGCTGGTCTGGTGGCTCTGCTGTACTGTGGCACATAGAGGGTGTAAGAGGCAACAGCAGAGATGGGGAGAGCCAGTGTCAAGGGCGGGGATGGGGGACAGAGCAGGCTCGTCTGGTAACTGGATATAATTACAAGCAAGCGGTATCATTTTTGTTTAAATAGCAGTTAGGCCCTCTGATGGGATCCTCTTTTTTCACCTGGCCATGGGAACAGATGCACTGCCCACTGGTTCTCCTGACAGGGGAAGGTGCAGTGAGTCCTGGTGGGGCAGAGACAGGGCATAAGCATGCCCTGAGGTGCGGAGCAGGTCAACCCAGCAAGGCCAGTATAAATCACTGACCTGGAGCTGCAGGGGAGCCTCCAGAAATCCAGAACAGGAAGGGATTTAAGCCGCTTTACCCTGCCTGACTTCTGGGCTGAGTCTGCCTAACTTAGCGCAATTCAAATATTTCCTACGTCTGTGTATACTAGGGCCAGTACCGGGCATTTGACTCTTCCTGTACTATTTTCTGCTCAAATAGCTTTTCCCATCTCAGCTTTTCCCACTCTTTCTGACAAAAAAATACCTCAATAACAGCCAGTTAATTACAGCAGGCACTTGAAGGCTAAGGATGAACTGAGGACTGCAGAAGTGGCCATGGGAATTTAGGTGAGTGATATTAATTGAATCATCCTAATTGCAAGCTGAGGTGTGCTCTCTGGAGTCCTGCTACCACATAATTACAGGGAGAGTTGATCCGGTCCAGCTCCTAGATCCAAAGCCAGGAAGGTGATGCTCAGCCCCTGCAGGCAGGTGTTTGAGTGCTCCCTCATGGGCTCAGCAATGGAGATCCTGCAGACTGCCTCTGAAGTCCTGTCCTTATGGTGAGAAGCATTTGCTGCAGTGACTTGCTGCTCCCAACCTGGCTTTGAGCTTAGGCCTGCCTTTGAATAAAGTATTCCTATATTTTACCTTTTCCTTTTGAAACAGTGAAAACAAATAAATATTCTCCTCCCCAACAAGAGTGCTTATATAATGATGAGCTTCATATCCTTTGGATTGCTCTCCCAGTTTTCAATCATTCCTGCTTCCCGTACCAAAGTAGGAGGTGTGATAGGAGCAACAACCCAAAAGCAAGCAGCAAGAGCAGCTCCTGACTGAATGCTCTCTCTTTCTAACCTAAAACTTTACTGTGCCAGGAAGAGCAGTTTTACCAAGTCTTTAGTAAAGCAAAAGAGTATGAACACCTCAGCAGTGAAGTGGTAAATTTTTCAGGTGAACCATGGGTGTCCAACCTTTTGTCTTGCCTGGGCCACACTGAGTGAAGAGGAATTGTCTTGGTCTACATATATGTAGGTCGTTCTGAAAGCAAGGTCTTCTATTTATTTCCATGGAAACTACAACAGACACAGTGAGCACAGTAACATTGTTTGATAGAACAACAGTTGTTTGACAGAGCTACAAAATATTGTTTTTCAACATAGTCAGCATCATTAGCTATACATTTTCATAAGTGAAGAACAAGAGCTGGGTGCTATGCTCGTAAAAAGCTATGCCAGCGGAGTTGATCCTCTGTCACTTGTTGCCACTGCTGAAACACAACACCTCCCTGTGCTCACATCCACTGTCTGGTCTCCATAAACGTTCAGCAGGAGTCAAGGAATGTCAGTGGATGCAATCTTTTCCTCATGGAGGAATTCAATGACATCCCTTTGCTTCATCCACACTTCCACATCAGACACCATTTTGTCAGTCTGCCCCTCTGCTGCCATCTGTCACGCGGCAACACAATGTATCGGAATATTGACAGAAAAGTTCAACCTCTACTGCCATGTCACCAGCATCCACCTCTGACATCATAGGCCCACATCATAAAATAGGAGCCCTCGTAAGATGTATAATATCGTTAATTTATATTATCAAAACATTTTTTTAAATTAAAACATAAAAAAGAAGAGCAACAAAACCATAAAACTATTGGGATATATGACCTTGTTTTTGTGAGACTAATTCATCAGGCTGGTTTGATGGCAGTGGCTGTGATTCTTAGTCAGGTCTTAAGATGTTTGTCAGAGACTTTTGATGAGATTTTACTCTTCCTGTACTTCACTCTTGAAACACTTGTTCACAAATGTGCATACTGCCAAAGAATGATGATGAATAAGGAGTGACTGTGAAGCAAGGGATATTTCTCTCTGGTAAGACAGGTCTTATAGAAGTCCAGTAGAGAGACATGATCATATTTTTGAGTTGAATGTCTGACTGCAACTTTACACACTCTATTTGAAAATTTGCAGTTCATGTATTTCTGTTGACTGAAAATGGACTCATAAATATGCCAAAAAATTGACCGCTTTTTCTTGAAACCTCAAATTCCTTTATCATAATGGAAAAGCATGGCTGCATATTTTTCAGTGTTCACAGGACTGTACACACCATTACATCAAGGTTCTTCGGCAGCCTATCCTTAAGAACCGCTGCAGGACTGTGAGGGTGCTAGAAGAGTTATCCAAGTCTGCATAGCTCATGGAGACAGTAAAATGGAGACATCTGAAACTACTGAAGAAGTATGGCTTCAACCGAGTGGAGCACATCGCTGTCCAGGGTTGTGTCAGCTTTATACCCACCCAAATACTTCCACTCAGTAGAAATTGGTAGTCAGCATTGTCCTGAAATATACTGAATTTTCTGTTTTATGAAATGTATCTCTCTTCCAGGGAGGGATTCATCCTACGTTCACCAATCTTGAATGAAATGTTGAGATATAATGAGAGTGTAGATCTGATGGAGAGGAAGCATGTTATACTCCAAAGGAAAGGAAATCAAACGAAGGGCTTCTGTCTTCTGCAGCCAGAAAGAAAGAGCCTGCAGAAATTATAATAAGGCACTGCTGTGACTCATTGCATCAATAATCATTTCCCTGATATCTGGGCTGCTTGCTGGATTTATCTGCTGTCTCTTGTCTTACGTTTAGTCTGTTAGAAATCTGGAAGAGAAACTGTCTTCTCTCTGCTGATAGGAGGCATCAGTGTGAAAGTGCTAACTGCTGCCCTAATATAAAAAGACAGACAATAACAATTGCTACGTAACAACTGAATATTGGGAATGATGGCAAAGCCCTCCTCTGGTAGCAACCAATGTTGTAGCAAAATTGGGTAATCATCATCTACTGCTGAATGAAGCAGAAAAGGCTGTGTCCTGCATTTATACTGGTTGTGGTGCTCTCCACTTTATCTGTGAAGTCAGGCTTGCCAGCTCCTGAAATGCAATTTGAGAGATAACTGGATCAGTTCTTCCCAATGGATGTACAGCAATGAAGGCTCTGATGAGAGACAAAGGGAGAAGGATTTGGTCATCTCATATGTTCCAAACTAAACACAAGGAAAAATAAATCTTAAAGAAGGGCTTAACAAAGGAAGCAGGGAGAAAAGTAGAGATAAAGAAAAATACTGTGAGATATAGTGGAGGAAGCATAGCGCTCTGTTGGGCATGGAAATGAAAGGAGATGCTGCTATTCCATTTTCTGTGGACTGAATCTTTAAAGTGTAGATGAATCCCTTTGCCCACTGTGGGGGCAGCTCTGAAGCAGCAGCTGTCTTGTGTTTCAGTGCAGAGGCAGAAAAGTGCCAGAGCAAGGTGGCTTCCTCCTCTTTGCCGACTGACAATTTTTTAAAAACTATTTTATTCATATATATTTTTTGCAATATTTGCCTTCTGCAAGCAGTGAAAGCAATTTAGCCTAGAAGAGACAAGCAATTTGTTCTGTCAGCTGCTAAATGTGCTGGACACTCATTGCAACCCTGCAGAACCATCCTGGCAGCCAGATGGTAGCGGGGCATCTCCATGCCCCAGGAAGGCTGGACAACAAAGTAGGTGTGCATCTGTGCTGCAGCACGAGCATACACTCCCAGCTTTCTCCTGCCCCTATTTGGGTTATATCCATCACTACCAAATCTCAAAACATGCCGTCAATAGTCAGATCAGAGTACTGTGTCCCGAAGCGCGTTTGGAATGGCTCAGAGCACAGCTTTTCTTGTTCATCTCCATTTTGAGAACCAGAAATCATTGGGGTCACAGCTTAGCTTCTGCCTTGGGGTCCCTGGAATATTTTTCTCCATACACTGCATGCTGTAATGCACAGTACACATACCATGTTTCTTTATGAAAACCTCTGCCTTTTGCATAATTACATGCAAATGGGGTCAATGTATCACAGACCTTTAAATAGCATTAAACCCCTCAAATATCACTTGCTCTAGAATATCCTAAGGGTTATTCTCATTCTACTGTGAATTCATCCCAAAGCTAATACTCATTCATGTATTTGTCCTAAATATGCAATAATATCCTAAGTGCATACTTTCATCCATTAACCTCAGATTGATGGAGACTGCACAAAACTCACAGGGCTCAATTCTAACCTAAGCTCAACTTGTGGACTTCAGTGCAGTTGAATGCATAGAGCTGGGCTCTGATTTTGACTCATGCATGAGAAACAGAAGGGCTGTGTAAAACAGACTTGTGACTATGCAGGAATTACACATACGAAAAACTGCATTATGAAAAAACCTATCCATCAAGAAAATGACAGACTAAGGAAATTGTAACTTTCAGCCCTTCTCCCCCATTGGCAACATTAATTGTTTTGAAAACATCAAGTCTGACCACTCACTACATTGGCTCCCTATAGAGCTTCTCTTCAGATTCATGTTCCCATTAAATGGCCTAAAACATTTGCAGGGGCAAGGAATGTACTTGACTATTGAATCGCTTTGGCATGAAGGATCCATCTGTAACAAGAAATAATGTCTTTTGTACAAGATAGAGAGCTTTCCAGGAAGCAGAGCCAATGCTCCGGCCTGTGCATTTGACGGGGTACTTAATCCACTTTCATTAGTATAAAAAGAAAAAAAATACATTATAATAAAAATAAAAAAGAAAAAGAAAAGCACAGAGTCTTTAATCTTCCAGAAATGTCTATGTACATGAAAAGAAAGTAAAACTGTGAATGACATGCATGTCCTTACTTTCTGTGCCCTCAGAAAGCATTCCATTGGAAGCATTCAGATACAGTGGAGGGTAGCATATAAGAGCTTGAACGGAAGGAAAAAGAATATTAGCAAATGACATACAAAATAAAAGGAAATGGATGATCTGTCAGCCTCCAGATCACTGGGTCAAATCCATCTCACATGAGCAGTGATGGATGTCATTATAATTTGATGGCTTGGTGGTCAAGATGAAGTTCCCATGGGCCATCAGAACTGTTGGTTTTTTTCCAAGAAATTAAGATATGGCATTGTTCCTGTAATCCCTTACATTTTTTTCTGGTTCAAATTCCAATAGCATCTTGAATCTTTATTCCCTTGGATCTCATGCAGCATTATTACTGGACAATCCAAAACTGCATTTGGTTTCACAGCATTTAGCAATTTCTTTTCTCTAGTAGAAATAGTCATGGGGAGAAGATACTCACTGCCATAAAGTGCATGGGGATATCACACTGCTTGGCTAGACATTTACTTCTCATTCAGCTTAGTCTCCTAGGCTGTTTTTTTTTACTTACTATTTTACTTCTTTAACTTACACCTAGTTATGGCCACTCTAAAAATGAGTGACTTTATGTGATTTAGAGTTATATTTTCACAGACTTAAGCATAACTTCAGGCTGGCTCTCTGGTTTCAGAGTCTCTATATCACAAAAATTGGTTGTGTGAGCACTGCTGGCACTGGTAGGGCATCTGCAGCAGGATTTTGTTGTCAGCCATTATCAGCATTAGCCAGTGGAGGAGTGGCATAAACATACAGCCCATCCAGAGTCGAACTCTGGTAAGAACCAGCAGAACAGGGACAACATCTCATTGACCAGCTTGCTGCTTTGCTCTTACCTGTTTCCACACTAAATTGATTGGCCTTTCTATGAGGGCTGCTGTGAAAGTACTACCTCCTATGTTATTATGTTGGCCCACAACGTCAGTGGTAGATATTGGTGGTACGGCACTAGAGACCTAAGAATCACAGCTACTGCCATTGAACCAGCCTGATGCATTAGTTTCAAAAAAAACAAGGTCAGATATCCCAGTGCTTTTATGGTTTTGTTGCTATCTTTTTTAATGCTTTAATTAAAAAAAAAAATTAAAACATTTTGTTACTTAAATAAATTAACTATAGTATATATTTTATGAGGGCTGCTCCAAATTAATGCCTCTTATTTTATGATATTGGTCCACAATGTCAGAGGGATGCTGGTGGTAAGGCAGCAGAGGTTGACCTTTCCCTCCAATATTCCATCACATTTTGTAGCAGTGTGACAGATGGCAGCAGAGGGGCAGGCTGACAAAATGGCATCTGACATGGAAGTGTGTATGGAGCAAATGTGTGTCACCGAGTTCCTCGATGTGGAAATAATGGCACCCACTGACATTCCTTGACAGCTGCTCAACATTTATGGAGACCAAACAGTGGCTGTGAGCACAGTGAGGCAGTGGGTGGTGTGTTTCAGCAGTGGCAACAGTGACACAAAGGACAAGTCCATTCTAGACAACCATGCACAGGCATAACACCAAGAAATCAAGAGCAACTCAATCAGCTCATCTGCACAAATCAGCTAATGGTGGTGACTATGTTGAAAAAATAATGTTTTGTGGCTGAGAATTTGCTCTATCAAACAGTGTTACTGTGCTCTTTGTTATTGTTTCCATGGAAATAGGAAATAGGAGGCATTACTTTCAAATTGACCTACGTAATACCAGATCTCATGCAGTTTTTTGGTTTATTGGTTCCTCTACTCAGAAGAAATCGGCAATCAAGTTTGACTCAACTGGAGGCCAGCAACATTGGAAAGGACTAAGGGAACATCCAAAGTTACATTGTATTGCACAGAGCTGAACTCATTCTAGTATTTTGGGATACAAGAGGAATTCATAGGGTTGTGAAGAAAACCTTCCTTGTGAATGTTCACTGCTGGATTCCCAGCTCCTTCCTCCAAGGCCTCTGCAGTTCACCATTCCCATTTACCCAGTGAGGCGGGGCACCCTGTGCAATGCAGCAAGTCCAAGTGCTAACTGCAGATCATTGCATGAAGTCTTGGTGAGCGGGCAATAAGAATTTCAGCTGGTACCAAAGTTAAATTTCACAGTGACAGTCCCTTTTACACTGCTCCCTTTTACAGATCACAGACCCAAAACAAGGTCATGAGAGAAATCTGCAGCCCTGGTCAGAGAAGCAGCAGGATTGCTTCGCCATTTCTACAACCAAACTCTCTTCAAGTATATGCAATCTGGAATACTGCTGTAATATCAAGATTAATCAATCCATCTTCCCTCTGACAACAAACTTTTCTGTACAATGTTTTATGCTGCAAAATTTTAGCAGCATATGTTAGAAATATGCATAGCCTTACAACAGTTTCCTTGGCACAGAATTTCATCTATCTATTCACATATTTTAAATGTGGTTAGTAATTTATTTTTGAGTCCATTTACATCAATGCTTGATTATGGATTTTAAGGGGGAGTATAAGGCATTTCAGTCATACTCAACTTTAAATTTGCCCAGTGTGATTACACATTACCTATGGGAGGATAGGTGTGATGGAAAAAATGGAGGTTTGCCAGACAAATATTGCTTGAAGAAGGTTTAATTTTGCAAGTGAAGAAATTCACGTAGTGTCAGGTAAAGTCTTGAAAGCTTGAACCTGTCCCCTCTTACACAGTCCACAAGCTGTCTCAGACATCCAGTTAGTTTTGTGGTCAGCCATACTGGAGATTTGCAAGCACTATAGTGATGGTGATTGGAAAGCACGAGGTCAGAAGTCCAGCCTCCCAAGGAGGTCTGTAGATATGGTGCCTACACTCCAGGGTTCACAATGCATCAAAGTGTCTCACAAGAAATGCTATATCCCTTCAGCTATACTGGAGGTGTTATGGTCAAGCATCAGTGGGATAAATCCAATGTGAAACTGCCCAGCATTTTAAGGGCTCCACAGTCCTGCCCTACATTTTTTATTCTAGAGGCCATTTTTTTAAATCTATCTGTAGATGAAGGAGTTAAATGTTAGATTTCACCTCCCCCGCAACTCACATTGCAAGGCTTATCTAATTCATGTTTATGTGTAGTCTGATTCCTCTGCTAAGTGCTTTTACTCTCCCACCCAATTTGGCATGCAGTGAACAGTGCACAAAACAGATTTAATTGATTTGTACAGGTATTAAAACAGATTATCATCTACGCAGATTTGGAGCGCAGTCACTGTGTGTTAGCCAAATAGATGATGCAAATAATAATTGTTTGAAATAGAGGGTTTCAGAGAGCTGGGTATTAGTAGATTGTGTTAGACAGCAAAAGAATTTCACATTTACCCAGCAGATGACAAAGAAGGTCCAAACATAATCATGAGATGAACTGAATATCCAGGAATGGATGATTTAAAATGTCAGCGTGGATATTAAGAATAACATTTTCATACAAAGGCACTTGACCTTAGCTATTCTTGCAAATGATACACATGATGAAATGTGCCAATTTCCAATGCAGGCCAGAGCTTCCTATCCAGGCACTGACCACAGATAAATGCCTCATGCAGGAGGCACAACTGAGCATACATATGCAGACCCAGAAAGAAAATTCTGCTCTAAAACTCATGCATACCCAACATCCAGAGGAGAATATTGACATAATAACATATTACTGATAAATAAGCAATGCAAATGTCACCAAATTGCCACCTTCTGTGTGCAGTTAATAAAGGAGAAACATAGAATAGAATCACAGAATCATTAAGGTTGTGAAAGACCAGAAAGATCATCTATTCCAACCATCAACCTGTCACCACCATGCCCACTAAACCATGCCCCTCAGTGCCACAAGGTATGTGAGCCATTGTCCTCTCTCTTGGAAATGTTGTCCCTGCTATTTTGGAACACTATTACCCATTCAGCCCACCTTGCTCCAGCCTGGCACGGGATGGCCATGGGCTCCTGGCACTGCACTGACCTGAGTGCAGCACCAGGACATGCTGGGTGCTTGGGGATGAGGATAAAACCAGGGCACACAGTGATCTTTCCATGCAGCATCTGCAGTGACCGCACTTTTCTTCTAAATGAAATTGTGAAAGGAAAATGAAAAACCTTGCCTGGAGAAAAAGGAAGCACGCTGTGAAGACGTAGAGTAAAAGACTCCCTTTTGTGTGCCAAGGGGGGGGGTGGGGGGGTTGTTTTTCCAAGGGCAGAGGACACTCTTACATGATCAGGGCTATAGAAACTCAAAAAGAAATTGTATAGCATGTTCTTTAATCAAATGCCTATGACAGCTGAATTAAAACATTATTTAATGGAGTTTTCTGTGAGATTTGAAGTTTGTTTCCCTTTGTTCCGCAGCCCAGGAGACCACTCTTTCTTTATGTCTCCCTGATGTATGAAATCACTGCAGTGTCCCTCGCATGGCTTCAGGAATAACGAAGGCTGGAAAAATACTCTTCTCAGGTAATAAACTCTTAGCTGGCCTGATTTTTTTCCCCTTTACAAAGAATACACAGTTGAACAGTCTCCTCATTCAGCAATGATCGATGCTCAGTTCTGACCAAACCTCTGTTGTTCCAGCTGATTTTGAAAGGTGTCTGTTCAGAACAATGTAAACTCCCACAAAACTCCCTCCTGTGATTTTAAGCCTCTTGCACAATTACAGACATCATAGCTTCCAGGCTTTGATTCAGAAAAATACTTACATGTTGGACTTCAAGGGGACTTTTCATACATGATGTTAGTTGCCTATGTATATTGTTGCATAGAGGTCTGGAGACAAAGTGTTAGTAATAATTATTGATCTCTAAGAGCATAAAAAACCAATCAGGAATGGTTGGGCTTGGTGTTCAAAGGCTGAGTAGTTTAAAATGTTGATTATTTTACGGTATGATAAGAAAACAAAAAAAAACACAACAACAAACACTTCCTGGCAAATCTCTGAAAAATATTAATCAACTTTAGAAAGGTTATAGAAGGATGGGTTATAGAATTGATTGCATACCTACAGAGAATTATTCATCACTAAGCACCTCAAAGGGCATTATAAACCAGGATTGCATTTTACCTCGTGGTTAGAGGAAACACAAAGCTCTTGCTTTCAAAACCTCAGTCCAGCTTCTAGGAAATTTCTCCTTGAACTGAGGTCACCCACTGCTTATGCGATGTATCAGCTGATGTATCACATGCAGGTCCAGTGTGGTCCTCTCCCATCCCCTGGCCTGTTCTGCCCTACCATGTGTTGCTGTCTATATGGTTCCTCCTTAGTTAGTGGAATAAAGGAAACCAGATCAAATTTCAAAGACCAAAATACTGACTATAAATAAAAAGAATAAAAAGAAAATTGATAGTGGTAGACCCAGATTGTATCCAGAGATGTTAGCGGTATTAGTTTTAGAAAGCAGTGAAATAATAAGAAGTCTTGTCAAGTAAAATCTTTGACTGAAATAAAAAACTTCCACTGAAACTGGAAAATAGCACATTATTGTGTAATAATACAGTTCTGAAAACAGTGTTATATATCCTTTAGTTGCTTCATTTTAAATCTACTTATTTATGATACCACTGACCTATTCTTATCTTACCATCTTTTTATAGGCAACTGTCCTTTCAACAATAGTCCTTCTTCTGTGGGTAGCAGAGAGATTTGTACTTTTATTATGACTAAAGTGCAGGTACAGCTTTGTCAAGACAAAGTACTTGCATCAAACACAGACGTGATAGAGTCTAATAACGACAGAGCTACATGACTGAAACGCGTGCTGCACTCCTCCTGGGAAATCTAAAACCCACAGAGGTCTTTCTTCAGGTAAATATGTCTTAGAGGCTTTTTGGTGTCGTTGTTCACTGACGTATTTGCCATCAGCAGAAGAGAATGTCATGGGACAGAATTTAAACTTTTTTGGAGAGCAGGCAGCACAAAGCTGGCCTTATTTTGTTTCTCTAAAGTTACTTGGCACTGTGGATCTCTGAATAAATATAAAGTCATTCACAATCAAACAGGCAAGCAAGAAATGACAAGTGTTTTGACAGTGTTCAAAATACTTTGAGGTATTTTTAGCATATTTCTGAGTCGTATTAGCTTAACCTGTAATAGAATATAAATGAGCCCATATGGCAGAGATGTAATTATGTTCCATGTGAGAAATCCCTGTGGTAGATTTGGGGAAAAAAAACTCACCACATGTGCCTTCTGGAGGGCACGATTTACACATGATTACCTACTCATTTGCATCGAGAAGAATATGAAGTAACACAATGCTAACAACACTGTAATGAAAAGGGCAAGCAAAGACTCCAGATCCCTGGGGGTGCTGATCCCTCTGACTGACATCCAGTTAGGAGCAGGGAATTCTTCCCTTTAGGGAGTACATTTTATGAAGCGATCTTTGATTATGTGGGCACAGTAATCACAAGTCTTAATTATTATTACTGTGAGAGAATGGGCAACAAATCTCCGGGGAACGTCTCTGTCACAGATACTTTGCCGGCGAATGCTCTAAATGAGTATTTTCCCAGGGATCATTTTCATTCCAACCTGATATTTAGCTGAAGTTTCTTTGACTACTAGTCATGAAACATTAAATATAGATTAGAGGCAGAGAGATGTTGAAAGTTAAAATTCACCGGAGGTGCACACCCGTGCACTTGAGAGACAGCCCCAAATGTTGTCCAGATGTTGTAGCAACAAGGCTGAGGGTTCCCAAGCTGCAGCACAGCCACAACAGAAGAGAAAGTGGATGTTTAGCATTCCACCGGCCTTCTGTTTAGTTTACTTGTAGTGTATTAATTTAGCAGAAAGTCCTAACAGCCTGTTAGCGGTAGATGTTACCAAGTATACACTACCCTGAAAGAATGAAGAAATTCTTTTATAGCAATAAAGGGAGTAATTCAAAGCATGTAATTGATTTTCCACATTTTCAAACTGTGATAAGACTAAGCTTTAGCAACAGAAACATATGTTTGCAGTTTCACCAGTGTTTCTCAATGAATTAAAAAAAAGAGCCTATAACTTGTTGGTTAGATTGTTAACATGCATTGGGCATTTCAGTGGCTATTAAAGAACTTGCCAAAATACTATCATCTTCTAAACAGACTCAGAGGTGGTAGGGCTTATTTCATGCCACAGGACGTGTTTTCGTGATTATCTAAAATAACTGTTTTTGAGGAGGAATGTGACAGAACAACAACAAGGCTTTCTTAATGAGCTGTTGTCAGGTTTCTGTGCTGTCCTCCCTTAATTCCTCCACCCTTTTCACCCTGAAGAGGAGGACTGAGGCACAGCTCGTGCCTTTGCTTGCTCTCACAGCACTTCAGCCTGATGCTGAGCAGTGTCTGATGGCCACGCTGCTGTCCCCAGGCTTCACACTGGTCCTCACAGCCCACTCTGGGTTTCTGATGAAGCTCCCTGATAACGTCCACCGTAAGAACTCAGAGCAGAAGCGTTTGAGTAATTTCCAAATGTCAAACAATGCACTGCAGAACAGCAGCAGGAAGCTCAGGTGAACTCCTGCAGCTGTCATTTCAGATAGAGTTTAAGTCCAGAAGGAACATTTAGAAATATTATTGTGGCCTTTTGCCTCAAACAAGCCTCAAAATTGTATCAGGAATACCTGCATCAAATAAAATAATTTGATGGTGTGTAAGAACTTATCTTTTGGAAAGACAGCCAGTCTGAATTTAAAGGCTCCAAGTAACAGAGCTTCCAGCAAAAGCTTTTGATGTTTCTCTCATTCAGCAGTTTTACTGTTAAAAATATGTGCTTGTTTCCATATTAACCACGTCAAAATTCATCAGTACAGTTCAGAATGGTATTTGCTTTCTCCTGACAGCAGAAATAGACAGTGCAGAATGCTATGGCCAAACTACAGTGCCCAGCCTCAGGCTCCTCATGATTTTTCAGCAAGAGGTCACCTTCCTTCCTCTGACACTTTATAACTTCTGTCTTCTTCCCATCTTGCATTGTGAGAAACCTAGGATGCCCTATAGTTCCTTTATGGGGAGAAAAAAGAAAAAAAGCAAGGAGCCAGCCTCAGAATAACCTTACCTATCAAGATATACAAGGGAGATATGGAAAATTTGAGTCCTATTCCCATTCCCTTGGCCTTGGAGTTGATATTTGAACTCAGACTTTAAGTCCTGCTGGGCATGCTAAGACCCGAACTGCAAACTCAGATTCCCTTTGTGTTTCAACAAATGCTCAAGGAGAGCAATGCAGGCTGAGGTGGCAACGCTCACAGGGACCCACCAGAGAGCTGCAAAGTTTCCAGTGGCTGAGATAGTTACAGCGGAGAAAAAAGCAGAGGTTCATGTCACCACATGTCATTTGCTCCAACTCCCGCGTCAGAAGATTTGCCAAAGTGAGAAGGAAACAGCTTGGAGGGTTGCCTGCCCCCAGCCAGGAGGGTGTTTGCAGTATGGGGGTAAGGAAACCGTCTTTTGGCATGGCAAGGATTTGGCAATGCTGGCTGAGAATCAAACAGGGTACGGGGGAAAAACCCTCAAAGATTGGAAACAAGCTGGTTCATGTTCACTCCCTCAGGACAGCATGGAGCATCCCCCACAGTGAATGAGTTACTAGGTTTTAAACCATGTAAGCAGGCTTCAGACAATAGGAGATGGGAGTACAAGACCCTTTAAACAAGACTCTCTAGATTTGAGTTGGCAGATGGTGGGAATAAGTTTTGAAGTTTGTCTCCATCTCATCCCTGTTTGGTGCTAGGAAGCAGCAGGTGATGATCTTGTGTGACTTCCTCCTGGACAAACAGAGCAAAGATCAGCATCTGAACCAAGGCAGGTTTCCTGGAGGTGGAGGAAAGGGGACTGAAGAAGCCAGGAGTTTCTTCCACCTCTGCAGGTTCTTCTGCAAGTAGGGACAGACATTTTGCTGCAGCTGACACCATGGTGGGTGATGCATTTGATGATCCAGCCACGCTCTTCCAGCACAAAGTGGGGGTTTTAAAACATGAAGTATAGAGAATGGCTGAGAGATGTGCTTGCTGCCCCCTTTCCCCACAGGAACTGGTATTTGTAGAGTCACAAGGCTTTTCTTCTACAAAACAATAAAACTAGAAAGGCAAAATACTGGTGAATTCATTCTGTTGTTTAATCTGACAGCCTGGAAGAAACAGAAAAACAAACAAAATCCCCAACGGTTGCTCCATCCCATCCCTCCTCCATACATGCCTCCTCTCTTTCAAAAGCTATGCACAGTGAAAACGCAAAAGGAATGCTGCTAACTTCCCTGGGGTTTAGAGAGCTGTTTGCAGTGACCACTGCGGGCAATGTTGTTTACATGGATATATTAACAGCAGCAAAATCTAACTGCTCAGCTCTAGGTTTTAGCAGCTTATAAGGCCTTGGTGAGTAGTTGTGCAATGTCCGAAGAATACTATGGAGTGTGCAAGGTTCCTGACATGAGGGCATGTGTGGGAGGGAGAGTGCTCCACCACATATATATAGCCAAAACCTTGATAATCCCAGCTTTTCCAGCTTTCTACTCTCAGTTTGCACTTCACTCCAAATAAACAGAACCTTCATGCAACAGCACCCTTCATCGGAAAACAAATTTATTTCTGCTGCTTTCTAGCTCATCTTTTTTTTTTTCCCCCGGTAGTTTGGAATATTATAATAATAATAATAACAATTATAATAGAGAAAATAACAAAGAAAGAAAAAAGGGGAAAGCTACAGGAACTGCATGTGCTTCACTGCAAACGCTGCTGATGTAATTCTCTTTGAAGTGAGCAGCAAACTCCTTTGGAGGTTAATGAGAAGAGGATCAGGCCCTCCACAGTGAACTCACATTGAGAGCAGATAAGATCTTGAATCACTCAGAGCCAAGCATGTTATTTGTGCAATATGGGCAGGCTGAGTCAATCCCTGAATATTTTTAATGGGTGTCAACGTGAAGTGTTAACTCCACAAGTTATGTTGTTTTGCCTTTTGCCAGTGCCTGCTCTCCAGGCTGCGTCCATAGATGGTATACATCGCTCCATCACCTATGAAGAATAGCTATTTCACAGAAATTTCCAGAACCACTGCAAGAAAAAACAGTTCTGAGAAGATATAAAATGAAATTTTTACAAAGAATTGGAAAAACAAATGATGGTAGAAATACCTGCTATACCTTCATGTTATTGGCTTGCATAGAAGTAAAAGTAGTCCCATTTCAAATAGGTATGACAACTTTTTAAAAAAAGACCCCCAAATCAAAACAAGTGTTTTGTAACTGATCATTCTTGAGAAACTAATCAATCTCATTTTTTTGACAAAACAGAGGAAAAAGGTACTGAAGAGTCAAACATCATTAAATAATATCTGCCCTTGGAAAATACCTTTATATACAGGACCAGAAAAACACTGAAAATATTTTTACACTCTGATGAAAGGCATGAAGCACTATGAACAGCTTTTGAATGAGAAATCTTTATTTTTTACATTACATTTTTCTATCCTCATGATCTTAAAGCACTTCTTAATGGATCTTGAACCCAAGAAGAAATTACAGCCCTACCAAGACCAACAGGAAACTTGCTGTTGCCTTCAGCAGGATGAGGATTTTACTATTACTGTAAAGATATCTTAAGAAACACTGGGCCCAACTGCCCACTTGTATGGAAAAAGTCAGCTGGAAACATAGCAAAGCCTACCACACAATTTCCTTTTCATTCTCCCCTGAGGGGAGATTTTTAATCTCGGAGTAGAAAACAGGATCCAAGGAAAGCTGAAGGAAAGCCTGCGGTTGACATCTAGAAGGAGCTCCCAACCCACCACCACCCACAGCCACAGCCAGGCCCATGCCTGCCCTGGCCCAGCGCCTGCCCGCTGCCCTGGGGCAATGCTGATGGGCAGGCCGGGCAGCCACAGGGAGCCATGAGGGTGCAGGACGCTGCTTCTTGTGAAGCAGTCAGGAAGATTTTGTCTAGTCTTCAGAAACACCCAAGCAGAAGTTGTTTCTATGTTTCCACCTTCTCTGGCTCTGGGACATGGTGATGGAGAACTCCCATTGGTTTATGCAAGCTCTGGTGAGCCATTTCCTTTCCACATCAGTCGTGGTGACCTTCAGCTACCCTTGGCAGGAGCCACAGTTTCCAATTCATCTCAAATGCTGCCTATGCAGAAGGTATCTCCTGATGCCCTCCTTGGCCTTTCCTTGCCCACATAGCGCAGCCCCCTACCTTCCCAGCCACCATTTCCACCTCTTTCTCCCCGTATCCTCAGCAGCGGGGGACAGGAGCCCCAGCACAATCCCAAGAGTGACAGGTCTAGAAGCACTCATCACAGCAGTCTTTAAATGTTGTCCTACTTGGGCTTAGGGCTCTTATGCTTTGCCACTGAGGACCTGCTAACCTTTGCCTTTGTGTCAGGAAGCAAAGCTTGCCATGGCGCTCAGACACCATGTTACAGTGATGCCGGTTGCAGCTCTTCACTGGAATGGGAGAGATTCCATTTCCTTACCTTTACAGATGGGCACAATTTGGTTCTAACAATTTCACTAACGTTTATGCATCCAGTTCTACAAAACACTAATCCCTTGAGCACATTGCAAAATTTACTTTAATTTCCCTCTGAACTATTTTTTTTTTATTAAGAAGTAAATAAAATAAGGTTTTTACTTTTAACTGAGGGCTTCATGCTAAGAAGTGACTAATTCCTGTCTGTTCACAGAAAGCTGAAGGAAAGACTGTGATTGCCATCTAGAAGGAGTTCCCAACCCACCACCACCTTCAGCTACAGTGAAGTGAGTGAAGTTTTTGCCACCACAAATAAGTACTGAAAAGATAACAAGAGTTACAGTAAAATTTGGCTTTATGATGAGCTGTTTCTTCTGAATTTTTTTTTCAAATATATAAATATTTTTAGAAGCCCACCTGGATGTTTTGTGGTTCTGATTGTTTTTTCACATATTTCCTCTCATGAAGCATTTGTAGGGGAGTAGGCTAAATCATTTTCCTGAAGGCAATCATGAAGGTATGACTGCACCCTTCTCAATTTTATACAGAGTCAATTTATCATAATGCACAGTAATATTTGAACATGAACAAATGGAAAATCCTTATCTACTCATGCTATACTTTTAGCGTTAACTCAGGATCAGCTCCTTTTGGATAATATCTGTTCTTGTATTTAAGAGTAAAAAGTCTCAAACAAGGAAGCAGTGGAACAGCTTCAGAGCAAGTCACTTCTCTATCTGGCCAGCAAGGATTTTTGCAAGGTCAGTCCTCAAAAATAAACCGGTGTCTGAATTAGTTGTGTTCTGACCATTGTGAGAGCAATGCAGCTCCCACTGAAGTCACAGAGATGGCATGGGCAAGCAAGCAGCAGAATGGGATCCATACAAGGCTGGCTAGGGACGTTGTAATGGCACTTGCTGCCGGTAACTTCCTCTGTCAACTGCAGGAATCAAGTGCAGCCAGGATAGCCTCCGCCCTAGGTAGGTGGGGGAAAAACAAAATAAAATCCAACACATTACCTGGTGAGCCAGGAAAATGAGCCAATTCAGCACACCCCCAGTAATGTTTCTGCCAGTAGGACACCCATGGAGTTCACAGAAGAAGCAAATGTTACCTCTGAGGGAGGGTGGGAGCCTGGGAGGGTGGGAGCCCAAGTGTCCAAGATGGAGCTGCAGGCATTGAATCAGTGGTGGGCGAGCTGCCAGGGAAGACTGACATGCTCTTGTCTTTCGGAAACAGACTGCAACCTCCTGTGGCTACCAGCTCTATCTCTCACTTCGGTAGTAATCTAGGCATGGTAGTGGAGGTCAAACAAGTTACCAGTGATAATGCAATAGTAATTACTGTGAAGAAGACAACACAACAAGCCATACAGCGTTGATGAGTCATACTGTTAGTCTCACTTAACAGCAATGAGACTGACACTGAGTCATCACAGTAATGTAAGATCTGATCCTGATCAAGTATGCAACAAAACAGCATAAAGGCATCCCACCTTAAGGATACAGGCCACTTATTTTTCTTGTAATCTTTATCATCAAAATATCACATGATAAATGACTTTTTAAAATTGTGTTGCAGTAAGTAGTTAATATTTACAAAGTTTTACTAGAACTAGACAAAAACACTCCTTCACTCAGAGGAGGATTCTGCTGATATGAACAAATGAACAAGTTTCATTTAATGCAATGTACTACTGAACTACGGCAGCCTTATATACTACCCTACAATTACACTTTACTAGACATTGCAGAACATTAATGACGAAACAGTCTAAAATACAGCTAATTGCAGATAAATGTCTATCTCTTCAGTTATAAATCTGATGAAGTTATTTTTAATATAGTCCATCAGGAATATTTGTCATGTTGTCTCATACAACCCTCCCAACACAGCATGTTTATGTTGTAGCTTAATAGTTATTGTGAAGTTCCACCTAAAAGGAGTTTCATCACATCCAGTACTATGAGCACGGCAACAGAGCCTTGGAATACTTGGAGAAGAGAAGGCTTGCAGGGTCTCCTGTCTGCAGCATTTCACATGACACTGGTGGCTAATTACGGGTCTTCACTGAGAGCTGTCTGACTAGAAGGATAGAGGTTATTTATTCAACCTCAAGATAAGCAACGCAATGCTGCTGATTTGAATGCAAACAAGGGCAAGACCTCATGCATGGAAGGCTCTCTGATGTGGTTACGCTGGAAGTTTAGACTAAACACAACTTGAGATCTGAAGCACAGTTGTCAAGGCCTATGAAATCAGGATGCTTTCTTACAAATATTTAAATTTTTTGCCTACAACTAAACTGTCGAAGTGGCATTGCTTGTATTTGCAAATCGTGGCACTTGCTTATTAAGGCCTATTTTTCAAATTCACTGAAATTTCTCTCAGTCTTTTCTTCTCCATTCTGTGTTCGCGTAGGAGTTATTACTGACCTAAAATGATTAACTAAATGCCTTTCGTCTTTCCTAAAGGGCATAGTACCATCTTATTTGCTTTAACACAGTCGTTGGGCGACTCTAAAATCAATATGGGGGCTCAAATGCTTGCGATATGTCCAGGATCCAATCCTGGCGTGCTTAGTTTGTCCTTACACAGCTATTTCACATTTAAACTGTGTGGAGACGTCTAAAAACTGAACAGTGAAAGCAAAACCTCAGCCTCAAAGTCACCAAGTCTTGTTTCCCAAACTCACTTTAGCCCATTCTTAAAATTATGATACTATTTCAAAACTGATCAGGAACTTGAGAACAAAGCCCTTCTGTGGCAGCACTTCTCTGCAAGGGGTTCAACTTAAAGCAAGAAAAACAAAGTTCCTTTTTTCCGCATGAATGTGAATCGCTGCCTAAGCCTTCCAACTCAACCTGAGAGCTACAGATGCAAGTACGTGTGCAAGTTACAAGTGCAAGTATGTGAGAAACCCCCAAGGCTATGGACTGGAGAGTGACCCTCACTTCTAATAAGAACACCCAGCAGAAGGACTTGCATTTTAAATCAGTCTTTAAATTCAGAATCTATATGATCTATTCACTCTGCATTTGCATAACATGCAGAACAATGATGCTTCTGTTCAACAAGTGCAAACAGCAATTAATATAAATCTAATAACTAAAAAAGGGAGGGAAGCATTTGATATTTAGAATATTTAAAACTGATTTTACACAGTATTGCTACCGAATCCTGATGCGCTGTCAATGCAAACTTCTATCAAATATAATGCAATTCCAATGTTTGAGCACTAGAGGGTCAATCAGTGATGAAAACAGAGCCTTACCTCAGTTTCCTTTTCTTCATAGGTAAGCAATTTGACCTCTTCTCACCTCTTCAGCTATCCCAAGAAGTTCTGCTAGCTGAAGCTCTTTGTGATGCCATGCAGTGCTGGGGTGGAGGAGTTGTCACACAAATGCAAACTTTTTGCAAACAGTACCATCAATAATTGTGCATGTCACACCAAGACCTTGACAGATTTCCCTGTTCAGCTGTTGTGTTCACACCTTTCAAAAGGATCATGGGATTGTTCTAGAGGTTGTCTCTTTTGACCAGGGGGACAAAAGACTGATGAGGTACTAGCCTGTAACCCATTTTCAGAAATACTCATCCTGTGTATTTATAGCAGCCTCTTTTCGTATCTAATTATCATCCTTTTGAATCATACAAACTACTGTCCATTTAAATGAGTTAAATCCTCAGCACTCCCTGTAGTTGCACCTGTGCCCAACAGGAATTACAGAGATGGCAGTACAAAGGTGGGTACCATCCACAGGGCAGAATTTAGGCCCTGCAGACTGCAGCTTTTCCATTTGACCAGTGGAAGGAATAAAAAAAAAAAAGCAACACTTTTTAAAGTATACACATAGACTAGAAAGACTAGAAATTTGGGGCATTACGATATGAACTAACCAGAAATCCTTCCCCTTACCAATAGGATTTGTTATGGAAACAGCATATAATTTCATTCCAATACCACAAATTTGCCACTACATTAAAGAGCATTACTGTTATGGAAGGATGAACTGTAAATCAGCATCCCCAGTTCTCCAGGCTACAGCCCTCTTCAGTGGAATGGTTAGAGTAACTTGGTAATTCCCAGTGCCCCATCATTTCAGGCTATAAATATACCCTGTGAGAGGCAGCAAAGTTGTCGACTAAGGATTGCCTTAACAAGTACTTCTAAACCTAAGATACTTTGCTATACCACAGCTTTTGTTCGTACATTATTCATCTTGTCAGGGAGGAGAGGAACTGGGCAGCGCTGCTTCTTTTTAGACAGTGATGCTGTCTCTGGAAAACACAGTACATCAGTTACACAGATGGTGCTGTAAAGAATCCTATCCGAATTCCCTAGGGCAGGGGATAGATTTGTTTTTGCAGTGAGGTAAAAGTATCAGTGATCACTGCACTATGCCCACACAAAAGACACCTTTATATCATCTGAGTAGAAAGTCTCCAATACCATTAAGTGCTGAGAAATAAAAGCGTAAGAAACTAGGGAAGTCATACGGATAGCACCAGAGTATTCAGTAATGGCTGTGACCTTTCAAATTACTGCAATGTGAAAGTTCACAAAAATTAGCAAATAGAAAGGCAGAGGTTTGCTCTTCTAAACGAGGCAAGCCATTTAAATGATTGTACTGTGCTCTTGGGTGTATTTATTGAAACAACCAAGACTGAACATGGAAATCAGCTCTGCAATCTATAGAAAAAATCCTAAGAACTGAGGAGGACCCGTATTTGTTGCAAACCACAAACTGCAAAGGTTAACAACGTTTTACTTCATAAAGAAACAATTCTATTACTGAACTTTCAAAAGTATTTTGTTTTTGAATTGGCCCTCCTTCCCTACCATAAATACAAAGTTTTTATTACAATTAAATGTGTTCTCTCACGCATAAATAAATCACATGCATTCAAGCTGCAAGAAGACAGATCAGTCAAAATGGCTCAAATGTAATTATACATCGACCAAAAAGAATTCCGCTGCAAATGAAACTGAATGGCTTGCAGTTCAGGTCATTAGCTGAATGCTGACCAGCACAATTTTAAATGCTAAAATTCTGAAGAAGAAAAATACTGGGGAAAAAATGGGGAAAACATGAGAAAGCAAAAACCATGTTTATTTTAAACAAATTAAAAACTAAGAAAAAAAATCCATCCTCTTGTCTCATGTCATCAAAGCAGATTTTAAGCTTTCCTCACTTCTCTGTGGCTGTTTACGCACCACGATTTGAAAGAAAGTAAACGTGCCCCAAATTATTTCCACCTTTCTCTAGCTCTGCAGAATGAGATGCTGTACTGGGTTACAGCACTGGAAATCAGATCACCCTAATTAGGCACTCTTTCCTAACAAAACCATGCACAGAGAATGGCACTTGGAACAATGAATATTGAGACAAAAAATGTGGTGTGTTCAAAACGTTTAAGAATGTGCACAGTTTTCATGAAGCTGAAATATTTCCATGAACATATCCTTTAACTCTGGATTAACCAAACATTTCAAATTTAGGAAAACAAAACTATTTTACTCATTAATATATTCTGACAATATCGCAACACAATCTGAGTGTCATTCGGTGCAGTGAGAAAATCTTTTTATTTTAATAGGAAAGAGAGAAGAAAGGCTAAGTTGAGAGAACCCTTTTCTCTAACGGAAAAAAAAGAACTGGTGAGCTTCTTTCTTCTCCTGCCATATAGCAGATCTCTTCTTGGATTTCACACCACCAACCATACCCTGTCAGAGATCTTGAACAGTTTACATTACTTCTTTTGAAGGATTAATCTAGACTGGCCCAGAGATAAAAAACCAAAATGCACAATGAATTCCTGCACTGAATTCCAGCTTGTTACTGTGAACTCAACACAAGAAAAGAAAAAAGTAATCCCACACATCTTGTAGTATACACACTGCTTTCACACAGTATTTGACTTAGAGGAATACGTAGAACGACAAGATAGTTTTGTACAAAACCTCAATTTATTTCAGAGAAATTAAAAATATGGTATTTAATATATATAAATTTCTATTCCTCTATAAATATAGATGATCTCGTGATAATGAACAGAAATAAATGCATACCAAATTCAAATAATTTTGCATTTCAGGGTATGGTAGCCATAGATAATGTTTATGAACCTAAATACAGGCATTTGTAATATAAAAAGTTTAAAACAATACAATCAGGAGAGAAGCATTCTGCCGTTTTTCATACAGAGGACTAAATATTCAAATGCATCTGTTCAAAGTTACATTTCATTTTTAACTTTTTTTTTTTT
>NC_034410.1:21798399-21800316 GCF_002078875.1 Numida meleagris | reverse complement strand
TTTTTTTTTTTTTGTAATTTAAATACAAATATACTTACAAAATCTTACAGAAGCTATTTACACCTCTCTCCCCCAACCTTACAGTATGTTCAGTTCCTACGGGAGACAGTGAGAGAGAGGAGAGGGAGAACAAACCCCCCAAGTCCATCTCAAGTACAGAGTTCCCCACCTGACTTTTCCTCTGCAGGAAGGCCAGCAGTCCGCACAGTTTTCTGGCTCGGCCACAGGCTCACACGGTGGTTTCGCCCTGCTTGCTGTTGGTGAGCCTGGTGTAGAACTTCCGCCAGGAGTTGAGCGTTTTCCCCGACCAGATCCAGAAGCCCGAGGTGATGCCCACAATTAAGGTCATGAGATACTTGATCATGAAGACGGTGAAATCAGGGCTCATGGGTGGATGATGGCTGCTGTGGTTATTGGGGCAGGGGATGGCATAGCTCTTACAGCTCTGCGTGACCCAGCTCCTTTCCCACTGTTCCCTAAAAGCTTGCTCGTAAAAATAGCAGGCAATGACAATGGTGGCTGGTACCGTGTAAAGGACACTGAAGATCCCTATCCTCACCATGAGCTTCTCCAGCTTCTCCGTCTTGGTGCCGTCATGCTTCATGATGGTCCGGATCCTGAAGAGGGACACGAAGCCAGCCAGCAGGAAGGAGGTGCCGATGAACAGGTAGACGAACAGGGGGGCCAGGACAAAGCCTCGCAGAGCGTCCACATTGTTGATGCCCACAAAGCAGACGCCGCTGAGCACATCTCCATCCACCTGCCCCAGGGCCAGGATAGTGATGGTCTTGATGGCCGGCACAGCCCAGGCGGCCAGGTGGAAGTACTGGGAGTTGGCCTCGATGGCCTCATGGCCCCACTTCATGCCAGCTGCCAGGAACCAGGTGAGGGAGAGGATGACCCACCAGATGGAGCTGGCCATGCCAAAGAAGTAGAGCATCATGAAGAGGATGGTGCAGCCCTCCCTCTTCGTGCCCTGCGCCACAGTCCGCGAGCCGTCCTCAGCGAAGCGCTCATTGCAGACCACCCTCTCCTCCAGCAGGAAGCCAGCGATGTAGGCCACGGCCACGGCCGTGTAGCAGCCCGAGAGGAAGATGATGGGCCGCTCGGGGTAGCTGAAGCGCTTCATGTCCACCAGGTAGGTGAGGACGGTGAAGAGCGTGGAGGCGCAGCAGAGCACCGACCAAATGCCGATCCAGGTGCGGGAGAAGCGCAGCTCCTCGGGCCCGAAGTACATGAGCCCGTAGAGACGCCCGGGCTCGCAGGGCGCCCCGCAGTCCTTCTCACCCAGGAAGCGGTAGTTCAGGTACGAGGGCACCTTCAGCGCCCGCGGGCAGGAGAAGCGCCCGCGGGCCTCACCCGGCCCCGAGCCCCCCGCGCCGCCCCCGCGCTGGGGGTTGCTGGTCCAGCTCTCGGGCCGCAGGGCGGGTGTGGGGGTGCCGCGCTCGGAGGCGTTCTGCCCCACGCAGAGCTCGCCGGCCCCGTGCACCGGGAACTTCTCGCAGCGCAGCGTGTCGGGCCACTGGAAACCGAACTTGTTCATGAGGGCCTCGCAGCCTTGGCGGGCGCGCTCGCAAAGAGAGCGGCAGGGCGGCAGGGCCTGCTCCAGCACGGTGCACACCGGGGCGTACATGGAGCACAGGAAGAACTTGAGCTCGGCCGAGCACTGCACCTTCACCAGCGGGTAGAACTGGTGCACCTCCAGCCCCGCGTCCTCCTGGTTGGTGTGGCCCAGCAGGTTGGGCATGATGGTCTGGTTGTAGGCGATGTCTGTGCACAGCGGGATGGAGATGGGCTGGCAGTAGCCGTGGTCCGGGATGGAGATGCCCCGCTCGCTGAGCGCCGCGGGCTGCGCCGCAGGCTGCCCCCCGGCCGGCAGCGCCACCGCCCACAGCAGCAGCAGCAGCGGCAGCAGCA